>NC_133325.1:472221482-472521482 GCF_042186555.1 Aquarana catesbeiana
CCAACACTTTCCAGAGGTATTCCCATTTGACAGAGTCGAATGCTTTTTCAGCATCGAGAGAGGCGACCACTCCCGGGGAATCCTCCGTCACCATATCAATATGAGTGAACAACCGTCTGATATTTATGTCAATCCCTCTTCCGGGCATAAAGTGCACTAGGGTGGTGATGACTGCGTTCAAGCGTCGGGCCAGAATTTTTGTGAGCAGTTTTGGCGTCCACATTCAATAATGAGATAGGACGATATAAGGCACACTGTTCCAAGTCTTTCCCCCGGTTAAGGCACTACCACGACCACCACTTCCGACATAGACAGAAGCAGACAGTCCTCCTGTAATGAATGCGCTAACATTGAGTGGAACCTGGGAGCTAACTCTTCCATGTAATTTTTAAAGAATTCCACTGGAAAACCATTCGGTCCCTGTGTTTTCCCAGTCTGAAGAGAGGAAATGGCCATTTGAACCTCTTTAAGGGTGATAGGGGAATCTAATTTGGCTCTGTATTTGTCAGTCAGGAACGGGAAGTCAAGGGAGGTTAAGTACGTGGCCAGGTATAGTCAACCTTTGAGGTATACATTTCCGCATAGTAGGCCACGAAGCAGTCTGTAATGGGCCCCGAGTCTAAGTATCTCACTCATGGCTGGGGGCTGTTCACGAGCTAGCCAGGCCAAAAGCCTCCCTGTGTGCTCACCTTGTTCAAAAATTCTCTGTTATTGCTGTAGCAATTTTTTCCTGGTCAGGGAGGTACGCAAAAGGAGAACCCGAGCCATCGCTTCATGTAGTTTGCTGTAATCCTGCTAGTCTTTAGTCAGAACATATTGTTGCTCTAAGCTAGAAGCTCTCACCTCAGGTCTGCTCTTACTTTTCTGCGCACGTGACCTATAAAAAGTTGGTACTGTCCTCTAATAAAAAGCCTTAAAGGCATCCCAAACAACTGCCTCGGCAGCGGTGTCAGGGTTAAGACCCCAATATGTGAGCAACTGCAACCGGAACGCAGTATCCACCTCCGGGTCTGCAATCCAATATCTGACAGTCTCCACAGCTTGTCATTCATATTCTGGGATAATGAGATCTGCACCAACAATGGTGCATGATTGGAGATCCCTCTAGGCAATATCTTTGCCTGTTGAATCCTGGAAAGGAGAGGGCCAGGTCTATGCAGAAAAATGTTTTGTAGGTGGTAGAGTGACATGTATATTCTCTAGAGGTCGGATATTTCCACCTCCAGACATCCAGCAGACCATAGGTCTTCATCCAACATGCCAACTCCGTAGGGGGGGGGCCCTATTAGCAGGATCCGGAGGCATATTAAAGTCTCCCATGATCAGAATATTGTCCATAGCACAATTAGCCACCAACATAAGTATCCTATGCAGCAGTTTAGTTGAGGCTGGAGACGGCAAGTATACACCCACCAGCACCAGCTCCATGTCATCAATCACAGCATTTACCAACACATACCATCCATCTGGGTCCAGTTCCAAATGTAACAATCAAAAGGGCAGCGACTTCCGAACTAGAAAACTCACCCCCCTGGCAAAGTTAGAAAAGCTTGAATGGTAATGAAACCCTATCCAGGGTTTTTAAGGCTGAGTGTTTTACTACCCATAAGATGAGTTTCCTGAAGGATACATATATGAGGATTATGATCCTTCAAGAACACCAGGGACCGCTTAACAGGAGAATTGAACCCTTGTGTGTTCCATAATACTACATTCAAATGAGCCATAGAAGCAAGAGAGAAGAATTATTGCCCAGGAGCTCAGTGTACTTACATACCCAGATGGAACGGCAGTGCCTATTCCTTAATACTAATAATACATTGTACATCAACGAGTCACCTGAAATGTGCATTTTCAAAAGAAACCGTAAAAAAAGGTAACACAAAAGTCCAAAATCCCAAAAACATTTCCCCACTCCTCCCTCCCCGCCAACCCCCTTAAAACTGAGGGAGGCCCAAATCCCCAAGCTGTTCATGGTGAAACTTCACCCCTCAGGGGCAGTGTGCTCAGGAGGCAAAGGGTCCGTTGCCAAAGTGAGAAAAGCCAAAGTTAAAACAAAACAAAAAGGGTAAGGAGTCTCTAACCACTTGCCGACCGCCTCACGCAGATATACTGCGGCAGAATGGCATGGGCAGGCAAAGTAACGTATGGGTACGTTACCTGCCTCCCGCGGGTCCCCGTGCCCGAGGCGGTCGGCTTCTGTCCCCGAGCGATCAGAGGTGAGGGGGAGGCCATCCATTCGTGGCCACCCCCTCGCGATCGCTCCCAGCCAATGAGAATCTTCCTCTGCTGCTGTATAGTAAACAGCGGCAGAGGAAGTGATGTCATCGCTCCTCGGCTCGGTATTTTCCGTTCCCGCGCTGAGGAGAGAAGACATCTGAGTGAGTGCACCAACACAACACACACAGTAAAACACACCAGGCACACTTTACACTCCCCATCACCCCTCGATCATCCCCTGATCACCCCCTAATCACCCCCCCCCGTCACAGTGACACCAAGCAGTTTTTTTATTTTTTTCTGATTACTGCATTGGTGTCAGTTTGTGACAGTTAGAAGTGGTAGGGCAGTTAGTATTAGCCCCCTTTAGGTCTAAGGGACCCCCCTAACCCCCCCTAATAAAGTTTTAACCCCTTGATCACTCCCCGTTGCCAGTGTCACTAATCGATCGTTTTTCTGATCGCTGTATTAGTGTCACTGGTGATGCTAGTTAGGGAGGTAAATATATAGGTTCGCCGTCAGCGTTTTATAGCGTCAGGGACTCCCATATACTACCTAATAAAGGTTTTAACCCCTTGATTGCCCCCTAGTTAACCCTTTCGCCAGTGATCACCGTATAACTGTTATGGGTGACGCCGGTTAGTTAGTTTACTTTTTATAGTGTCAGGGCACCCGTTTATTACCTAATAAAGGTTTAGCCCCCTGATCGCCCGGCGGTGATATAACTTAGGTTTTAGGGTCAGATAGGGTCTGCGTCGCCCCAGGCAGCGTCAGGTTAGCGCCAGTACCGCTAACACCCACGCACGCAGTATACACCTCTCTTAGTGGTATAGAAGCTGAACGGATCAATATCTGATCCGATCAGAACTATACTAGCGTCCCCAGCAGTTTAGGGTTCCCAAAAACGCAGTGTTAGCGGGATCAGCCCAGATACCTGCTAGCACCTGCGTTTTGCCCCTCCGCCCGGCCCAGCCCAGCCCACCCAAGTGCAATATCGATCGATCACTGTCACTTACAAAACACTAAACACATAACTGCAGTGTTCGCAGAGTCAGGCCTGATCCCTGCGATCGCTAACAGTTTTTTTGGTAGCGTTTTGGTGAACTGGCAAACATCAGCGGTACACCCCGGTCGTAGTCAAACCAGCACTGCAGTAACACTTGGTGACGTGGCAAGTCCCATAAGTGCAGTTCAAGCTGGTGAGGTGGCAAGCACAAGTAGTGTCCCGCTGCCACCAAGAAGAAGACAAACACAGGCCCGTCGTGCCCATAATGCCCTTCCTGCTGCATTCGCCAATCCTAATTGGGAACCCACCACTTCTGCAGCACCCGTACTTCCCCCATTCACATCCCCAACCAAATGCAGTCGGCTGCATAAAAGGCATTTTCTTTATGTCCTCCCGAGTACCCCTACCCAACGAACCCCCCCAAAAAAGATGTCGTGTCTGCAGCAAGCGCGGATATAGGTGTGACACCCGCTATTATTGTCCCTCCTGTCCTAACAATCCTGGTCTTTGCATTGGTGAATGTTTTGAATGCTACCATACACTAGTTGAGTATTAGCGTAGGGTACAGCATTGCACAGACTAGGCACACTTTCACAGGGTCTCCCAAGATGCCATCGCATTTTGAGAGACCCGAATCTGGAACCGGTTACACTTATAAAAGTTACAGTTACAAAAAAAGTGTAAAAAAAAAAAAAAAAAAAAACACAAAAAAAAATATATATAAAAAAAAAAAAAAAAATAGTTGTCCTTTTATTGTTCTCTCTCTCTCTATTCTCTCTCTATTGTTCTGCTCTTTTTTACTGTATTCTATTCTGCACTGTTTTATTGTTATTATGTTTTATCATGTTTGCTTTTCAGGTATGCAATTTTTTATACTTTACTGTTTACTGTGTTTTATTCTTAACCATTTTTTTGTCTTCAGGTACACCATTCAGCTGCAGCGCGGATTTATTTATCTTGACAGCAACAACGTTTGCTCCGACGATATATAAATCCGTGACTCCAGCGGAGGTGATATATGCCGAAGCATGGGGGCAGCAGGGGCGGAGGAGCGATTTGCTCCTAACTTTTGGGGCAGATGCCCCCATGCTTCGGCATATATAAATGGTGCATGTATGCCCGTCATTAGAAGTGGGTGGATGAAGGGAGGTATTCTAATGGTGGGCATACCCACCGATCAGTCTCTTTTTTTCATGCAGCCCACAGGCTGCATGAAAAAAAAGATTACAATATATGCCCAACAAGGACCAGCAACGTACTGGTATGTTGCTGGACTTTGAGTGGTTATACCAGAATGATGCCTGCAGGTTTAGGTATCATCTTGTTATCATTCTTTTCAGCCAGCGGTCGGCTTTCATGTAAAAGCAATCCTAGCGGCTAATTAGCCTCTAGACTGCTTTTACAAGCAGTGGGAGGGAATGCCCCCCCCCACCGTCTTCCATGTTTTTCTCTGGCTCTCCTGTCCCAACAGGGAACCTGAGAATGCAACCAGTGATTCCGCCAGCTGACCATAGAGCTGATCGGAGACCAGAGTGGCTCCAAACATCTCTATGGCCTAAGAAACCTGAAGCTACGAGCATTTCATGACTTAGATTTCGCCGGATGTAAACAGCGCCATTGGGAAATTGGGAAATCATTTTATCACACCGATCTTGGTGTGGTCAGATGCTTTGAGGGCAGAGGAGAGATTTAGGGTCTAATAGACCCCAATTTTTTCAAAAAAGAGTACCTGTCACTACCTATTGCTATCATAGGGGATATTTACATTCCCTGAGATAACAATAAAAATGGTTTAAAAAAAATGAAAGGAACAGTTATAAATAAAAATAAAATAAAATAAAAAAAAAAAAAAAGCACCCCTGTCCCCCTCTGCTCTCGCGCAAAGGCGAACGCAAGCGTCAGTCTGGCGTCAAATGTAAACAGCAATTGCACCATGCATGTGAGGTATCACCGCAAAGGTCAGATCGAGGGCAGTAATTTTAGCAGTAGACCTCCTCTGTAAATCTAAAGTGGTAACCTGTAAAGGCTTTTAAAGGCTTTTAAAAATGTATTCAGTTTGTTGCCACTGCACGTTTGTGCGCAATTTTAAAGCATGTCATGTTTGGTATCTATGTACTCGGCCTAAGATCATCTTTTTTATTTCATCAAACATTTGGGCAATATAGTGTGTTTTAGTGCATTAAAATTTAAAGAAGTGTGTTTTTTCCCCAAAAAATGCATTTGAAAAATCGCTGCGCAAATACTGTGTGAAAAAAAAAAATGAAACACCCACCATTTTAATCTGTAGGGCACTTGCTTTAAAAAATACATAATGTTTGGGGGTTCAAAGTAATTTTCTTGCAAAAAAAATAATTTTTTCATGTAAACAAACAGTGTCAGAAAGGGCTTTGTCTTCAAGTGGTTAGAAGAGTGGGTGATGTGTGACATAAGCTTCTAAATGTTGTGCATAAAATGCCAGGACAGTTCAAATGACCCCATTTTGTAAAGTAGACATCCCAAGCTATTTGCTGAGAGGCATGTCGAGTCCATGGAATATTTTATATTGTGACACAAGTTGTGGGAAAAAGACTAATTTTTTTTTTTTTTGCACAAAGTTGTCACTAAATGATATATTGCTCAAACATGCCATGGGAATATGTGAAATTACACCCCAAAATAAATTCTGTTGCTTCTCCTGAGTACGGGGATACCACATGTGTGAGACTCTTTGAGAGCCTAGCCGCGTACGGGACCCCGAAAACCAAGCACCGCCTTTAGGCTTTTTAAGGGCGTAAATTTTTGATTTCACTCTTCACTGCCTATCACAGTTTCGGAGGCCATGGAATGCTTAGGTGGCCCAAACCCCCCCAAATGACCCTATTTTGGAAAGTAGACACCCCAAGCTATTTGCTGAGAGGTATAGTGAGTATTTTGCAGACCTCACTTTTTGTCACAAAGTTTTGAAAATTGAAAAAAGAAAAAAAATATTTTTTTTTCTTGTCTTTCTTCATTTTCAAAAACAAATGAGAGGTGAAAAATACTCACGCCATGCCTCTTAGCAAATAGCTTGGGGTGTCTACTTTCCAAAATGGGGTCATTTTGGGGGGGGGGGGGGGTTGTGCTATCTTGGCATTTTATGGCCTTCAAAACTGTGATAGGTAGCGAGGAGTGAATCAAAAATTTACGCCCTTAGAAATCCCGAAGGCAGTGATTGGTTTTCAGGGCCCTGTACGCGGCTAGGCTCCCAAAAAGTCCCACACATGTGGTATCCCCATACTCAGGAGAAGCAGCTAAATGTATTTTGGGGTGCAATTCCACATATGAACATGGCCTGTGTGAGCAATATATATTTAGTGACAACTTTTTGTAAATTCTTTTTTTTTTGGCATTATTCAATCACTTGGGGCAAAAAAAATTAATATTCAATGGGCTCAACATGCCTCTCAGCAATTTCCTTGGGGTGTCTACTTTCCAAAATTGGGTCATTTGGGGGGGTTTTGTACTGCTCTGCCATTTTAGCACCTCAAGAAACGAGATAGGCAGTCATAAACTAAAAGCTGTGTAAATTCCAGAAAATGTACCCTAGTTTGTAGACGCTATAACGTTTGCGCAAACCAATAAATATACGCTTATTGACATTTTTTTTACCAAAGACATGTGGCCGAATACATTTTGGCCTAAATGTATGACTAAAATTGAGTTTATTGGATTTTTTTAATAACAAAAAGTAGAAAATATCATTTTTTTTTTTAAATTTCGGTATTTTTCCATTTATAGTGCAAAAAATAAAAACCGCCAAGGTGATCAAATACCATCAAAAGAAAGCTCTATTTGTGGGAAGAAAAGGACGTAAATTTTGTTTGGGTACAGCATTGCATTGACCGCGCAATTAGCAGTTAAAGCGACGCAGTGCCAAACTGTAAAAAGTGCTCTGGTCAGGAAGGGGGTAAATCCTTCTGGGGCTGAAGTGGTTAAAAAGGCACATCTGGATATCCAAATAAGGTGCAGGTCACCCAGCATTACTAGGGGTACAAAGCTTGCAGAAACAGTGAACATTACGAACAAAGTAGTTATCAGTGTATCCGAATGTCTGTGTTCTCCCAGGGTTCTGTCAAGATGGGGGGGGGGGGTATTATATAGGAAAGGGAGGGTCAGTACCCAAAGGCAAAAACTACAGGCGTAGTAAGTCCCCCAACAAAAGACCCCGGAAAAGCACCCCTTCGGGCGCAAAAGGCATATTGTACTTTACCCAGTGATGAAAAGAGATCCCTCATCTGGCAGAAAGGCAGAAGACACCAGGCGTTGGTAAACACAGATTTACAGGAAAATGACCAGAACTGGTCAAGCCCTACGGAGTGTATCCAGCCAATTAGCCACTTCCTCCGGCGAGGTAAAGAACCACACTTGACCACCATCTTGGACTCTGAGCCTTGCCGGGAAGAGCATACTCTACTTAATATTCCTTTCTCTCAGCCGGGAGCGAACATTATCAAAGGTCTTCCTGAGGCGCTGGGTCTCAACAGAATAATCTGGGAACATCATAAGTTTAGCATTCTCATATCTCAGTTCTCCAGAGGTCCGGGCCTCCCTAAGCACCAGATCACGATCACGAAAATTCAGCAACTTGAAAATAAAGGTGTGAGGTCCCCAGGGGGACCCCAATTTGCTCTACCTCAAATTGGGAGGAAAATTGAGCATTAGGCAGGAGCTGTCGCAGGAGGTTCTCTGTGAGAGTTAGGACCCTTTGACCCCTCATGTCGTTGCGGTGATTGCTACTTTCGGCATCCTCTGCACGGGATTCAAGATGCTTCACCTTGACCTTTAGGGCATGCAGGTCAGCCGAGTGATCCCTCTGCACATCCTCCGTTGCCAAGATCCACTGCTCTGTCAGGCGGCCCCGGAAGGTATCCATATCCTTGTGGATATAACCTATCTCCAAGTATACATGGTCCATCTTTTCAGTGACTGTAGTGTGACAGGCATTAATTGCCTGTATCAGAGCATGGTAAGTCACTGAGCCCTCAGTCACAGAGGCCTCCGCAACAGAGCTCTCTCCCTCCATCTGCGATGCTATACTGCGTGTGGTGATGGTGGAGGAGGGCCTCTTCACTTCTGGTTTCTTCTTAGGCCTTTGTATGGGTGAACGTACCAGATGACCCCTGCGCATACCCACCAGACCCCCGGTGTTAAGGGGAGAAGAGAGAGGCACCGAATCTCACTCCTGCACCGAACCAACTGCAGGATTCATAGGCCGGTCAGCGGATCTGCACAATTACACATCCGCTCCCTGCGCCTTATTGGACACACTCCCTGTTTGTTATTTTTGAACAAAAAAAAAAAAAATTGAGACCTTAGTATAACTTTAAATAATTATTGAATCTTCCATGTGTAGTATATTCTTCCACCCATTTTATATGTGTATTATATTAGTTTCTGTGTACTTTATTATTCCCCTCCAATTCCAAGAAAAAAAAAAGGGGGGGGAGGAAAGTCCCATTTATGTGCTACATCCTACAACAACCTATCTCTAACTAATTGTGACAAAATAAACCCTAGAGTGTCCCACCATTAGCCCCAGAGTTTTATAAATGTATCTAATTTTACCCACAAAAAGTAAGGCCCCTTTCACACGGGGGCGGGAGGAGCGTCGGCGGTAAAGCGCTGTATACAACAATCAAAGAATTGCTGTATACATCTGAGGGGTATAAAACTCTCCATTCAGCTACCTCAATACACAAATCTTGGGTTCCAACAGGACATTAGTTCTAAACACCTTATTATTAGTATCCAGGACCAAGGTTTTATGCCTAACGGTGTTCTCATCAAAAAACAACATTGTATTAAATTACTGTCAAGTGTGCTTTTACACTTGGGCGTCTGTTTATCTATGTTTTCACCTAATATTCAAGCAACTTTTAATCAAGATTCACCCATTTTCTTACGTGAAAATGGGTGAATCTACAGTTAAAGTATGTTAAAATAATACAAATAGACATACTATTATATATTTTTTTCTATGCAGATACCTTCAAAAGACGATGATGGAATTATATATACAGATGTAAAGCATAATAAAGGAAGAAAAATGGCAGGTGATGCACCCGTAAACTCTGACTCTCAAACTACATATGCTGAGATCAAGCCCATGTCACACCAACCAAAACCACAAGATGGCAGCACAGACTTATATGCAGCTGTAATCAAGAACAAACCTGGAAATACTAAAGCAAACTGACAGAGCAAACTATCCCAAGAGATCCACAGACAAATCATCATTTTACCAAACTTTGACAACAGTGAATGTATAATGCTAAACCCTGATGCCTGAAAATATATGATGTTAACTTTTGGTGTTCCTAAATCTAATAATATCAGCTCCTGTGAAGGTATAAGCCAACATTTGGGTGGATAATAAAACAATGCAATCCTCTAAGAAGGTCTCAGTGGTACCCAAGGAGATTGTTTGGATACAGCTACCACAAGGTTCTTACCAGTATGGCAGCTGGAACCTGAAATCAGTATTATAGACTCTGTGATCTTCCCAACAGCCTGTCCCCCGCGGATCCTAATGAGAGAGCCTGCATCCAGATCAGAAGCAGACCTGCCAATGATGGCTGTCAGAGTCTGCAGTCCCAGATATTTTAATACAACTTAAACCCTTAGTTCCCCTGCAGTCACTTCACTCTAAAAAACAAAAATGTCACACGTTTTTGCCACCAGCATTTTTTTTTTATCCAGCTGTATTAAATTTTTTTGTATCCATCTCCTGACTTGTGCCTGTCCACAACTTTATCCTGGAGATCCCAGTGGATAGTGTCTATGGGAATGTTTGACCATTCTTTCAGAGGCGCATTTGTGAGGTCAGGCACTGATGTTGGACGAGAAGGCCTGACTCGCAGTCTCCGCTCCAATTCATACCAAAGTTGTTCTATCGGGTTGAGGTCAGGACTCCGTGCAGGCCACTCAAGTTCCTAAACCTTGTGGACATCCTTCCCAGAAGAGTTGAAGCTGTTATTGCTGCAAAGGGTGGGCCAACTCAAAATTGAACCCTATGGACTAAGACTGGGATACCATTAAAGTTCATGTGCGTGTAAAGACAGGCATCCCAATACTTTTGGCAATATAGTGTATGTGTGTCTGTGTGTGTGTTAATGACTTTTTGGATTTGTGGCTTAAAGCCAACACGAAGTTGGGCAGGTTGAAAGTTTTTGACTTATTTGGTCTGATAAGAGCTGAGAATCTTTTGCAAAGCTTATATGTTTCTTTAATAGTATTGTTATAGTCAAATTATTTTATTTTCCTATATCATCTTTATCTACATATTTACCAAAAATAATACATATAATAATATTTAAAGAAAATATGTAATAATAAACAGAGTTGTGCTAATTGTTACATTCTGTATTCAGCACATAGCCTTATGCCCTGTACACATGATAGGATTTTCCGACAACAAAACTGTGGATTTTTTTCCGACGGATGTTGGCTCAAACTTGTCTTGCATACACACGGTCACACAAATGTTGTCGGAAATTTGTGACGTACAACACGTACAAGGAGCCGAGAAAAATGAAGTTCAGTAGCCAGTGCGGCTCTTCTGCTTGATTCCGAGCATGCATGGAATTTTGTGTGTCGGAATTGTGTACACATGATCGGAATTTCCGACAACAGATTTTGTTGTCGGAAAATTTGAGATCCAGATCTCAAATTTTGTTTGTCAGAAATTCTGATGGAAAATGTCTGATGGAGCCTACACACGGTCGGAATTTCCGACAACAAGCTCCCATCGAATATTTGTTGTCAGAAAATCCTATCGTGTGTACAGGGCATTAGTATTAAATCAACAAGATATCATACAGCACCTAGTATGTTTTAAGTGGAAGTGTTGTCAATGTGTTAACCATTGGTAAAATTGAAATATTAAGATCAGCAAAGGCTTTTGCCTTATGTACAGTATAATCTTTTTCAATCAAATTTGCAGATGTCATAGCAGAGTCTGCATTATTCAGCTGCTAACAATCTATCTCTCATCCAACATATCATTCTGCAGTGCCTCCAATGTGCATGTATAAGTGGTTGTAAACCCCATTTATGAAATTTGATCTAAGCACATATATCTGTAATGTTTACTTATCTCTCTGCAAAGCTCTAAGTGCTGTTTCTCTCTGCTGCTCCTTCCCTCTGTTATCAGCAGAGTCACTTCTGACAAGTTCTCCGACAAACGAGATAACGGCAGCTGAAAATTTGTGTCAGGGAGGGAGCTTAGAGGTAGATAAGCAGAGAGCTTGTCTATTCACAGTACAGCTCTTCATATTCCTTCATTTCTCTGCCTGTGGAGGTTATGAGACATGGCCCTCAACAAACAGGACATTGCACTAAACCTGTAAGTACAGTAAGTGAACCAGAACCTTCGATCAATGAAAGAGTGGGATTGATAATAAAGTTGGCAGTCCTCCACCTAGGACAGGGCCTGTGTGAACAGAACAGAAGAGATTTCCTTTCTGGGAAATTAACCAGTAATCTGATCAAAATAATTGCAGGCAGAAGATCTACTGCACCCAGTATATAATATTTACCATAAGCATATAGATGCTCACCAGTACAGAAATAATACAAGCTTTATATAAGAAAAGAATAATGCCGCGTACACATGGACGGACATTCCAACAACAAAATCCTGGATTTATTTCCGACGGATGTTGGCTCAAACTTGTCTTGCATACACACGGTCGCACAAATGTTGTCGGAAATTCCGAACGTCAAGAACGCGGTGGCGTACAACACGTACGACGAGCCGAGAAAAATGAAGTTCAATAGCCAGTGCGGCTCTTCTGCTTGATTCCAAGCATGGAATTTTGTGCGTCGGAATTGTGTACACATGATCGGAATTTCCGATTTTGTTGTCGGAAAATTTGAGAACCAGCTCTCAAATTTTTGTTGTCGGAAATTCCGACAACAAATGTCCGATGGAGCCTACACACGGTCGGAATTTCTGACAACAAGCTCACATCGAACATTTGTTGCCGGAAATTCCAACCACGTGTACGTGGCATAATGACAGTACATCTATTCAAAGTACAAACAGATATTATCAGCAAAGAGCTGGATAAGAGTCCTAGTGAAAAATCGCTCATATACCCGGTTATATATAGTACATCTCCCTATCAACATTTTCATCCAGAAGAAATTGGTTCTTCTTTATTGATTTTGGGTTATGTAGTAAACCTTATTCATCTTTCACATTATAGAAATTTGTTTTTTGTTTTAATTCATTAAAGTGTATTCTTTTAAAAAAAAACTGCATTTGAAAGACCGCTGCGCAAATACAATGTGACATAAAATATTGCAACAACCACCATTTTATTCTCTAGGGTCTCTGCTAAAATATATATATATATATATATATATATATATATATATATATATATATCTCTATCTCTATCTATCATTATTTTTTGCTAGAAAATTACTTAGAACCCTCAAACATTTTATATATATATATATATATATATATATATATATATATATATATATATATATATATATATATATATAAATTAATAAATAAAATGATGTTTGAGGGTTCTAAGTAATTTTCTATAAAAAAATAATGATTTTAACTTGAAACCAACTAGTGTCAGAAAAAGGTTTAGTCTTTTATTCTTTAAGGCCCCTTTTACACGATCGGACCGTTAAGGTCCGCCTGTCAGTTTTGACGGCGGACCTGAACGGGCGATCCATGTTAGCCTATGGAGCGTCGGATGTCAGCGGAGACATGTCCGCTGACATCCGACCCCGTCTGATCCGCTAAAAGCAGACGGATGGCTCTACGTCCAGATCCGTCGCTGGCGGATCGGATCGGGTGAGATCTGACGAAAACGGACACGCTGTCCGTTTTCGTCCGATCCCTCCATAGGCGGCAGCGGCGCCTGACAAGCCCCTCCCCGTTCAGTGAGCAGAGAGGGACCTGTCATCCGCCGGCTCAGCGGAGATCAACGGACAGATCTCCCGCTGAGCCGGCGGACCGAGGCGGGCTCCGTAGAAACGGAGTCCGCCTCATGTGAAAGGGGCCTAAGTCTTTAAGTGGTTACAGACCGAAGTTCATTCCTTTGATTAAAAGAACAAAACGTTACAATATTTACAGTTAGCTCAGCGGCTGAGGAATGTTGTGAAACTTGACAGTTTCTTGACTGTCTGTTTTTTTTTTTTTTTTGACAGCTGTTGGCTTGAGCAGAGAACTCTGCATAGAATCGGGAAAATGCTTTGTTAAGATTGTGAAGGGGAAAGAATCGCAATCTAGATTCTTAACAATTAATCGTGCAGCTGTAGTTTATGCAAAATTCTTATGCCCTGTACACAGGAGCGGATTTTACGCCGAAAAAAACTTAGATGGTTTTTCCGATGGAATTCCGCTCAAGCTTGGCTTGCATACACACACGGTCGTACAAAAGTTCTCTGAACTTTCGACCGTCAAGAACGCGGTGACGTACAACACTACGACTAGCCGAGAAAATAAAGTTCAATGCTTCCGAGCATGCGTCGAATTTTGCGCGTTGGAATTTGTACAGACGATCGGAATTTACAATCGGAAATTTTTCCGACCGAAAAATTGAGAACATGCTCTCAATCTTTTGCTGGCCGAAATTCCGCCAGCAAAAGTCTGATGGAGTATACACACAAATTCGCATTTTCCGACCAAAAGCTATCATCGGACTTTTGCTGGCGGAATTTCCTATCATGTGTACGGGGCTTCAGACCCCTTTCACACTGAGGTGCTTTACAGGCGCTATAGTGCTAAAAATAGCATCTGCAAAGTGCCTGTAAAGCACCTTTCCTGTCACTCCAATGTGAAAGCCCGAGGGCTTTGATACTGGAGCGGTGCGCTGGCAGGACGCTGAAAAAAGTCCTGCAAGCAGCATCTTTGAGGCGCTGTAGGAGTGGTGTATACACTGCTCCTACAGCGCCCCTGCCCATTGAAATCAATAGGTACTGCCACTTTTAACCCTTTTTTGGCCATTAGCGGGGGTTAAAAGCACCCCACTAGTGGCCAAAAAGCTCCGCAATAAAAATATGGGGGCGCTTTACTGACGATGCCCGGCGTTGCTCAGTGTGAAAGTGCCCTTAAAGTGGTTGCAAACCTAGTTACACCACTTGTACCTACAGGTAATAATGCTTACCTGTAGGTACAGTAAATATCTCCTAAACCTGCACGGTTTAGGCAGGGCCAGATTAAGTGAAAAAATGAAGCTGTGGAGCTTGGTGTAAGTGGAGCTTTTTTAAGTGGGAGTTATAAACAAGAGTTAGAGTATACAAGTCTTGCTGTCTGTTGGTGTGTGTATTGCTGCTGTCTGTTGGTGTGTGTATTGCTGCTGTCTGTTGGTGTGTGTATTGCTGCTGTCTGTTGGTGTGTGTATTGCTGCTGTCTGTTGGTGTTTGCTGGGTTGCATTTTGGGGACTTTTCCTTTTAGTTTTTATCTTGCCTTTTGCTGTCACTTTTTAAATAGCTTTTTTTTTTTTTTTTTTTTTTTGTTTCATCAGTCTATCAATTAAGGGTGTGGTTAATTGCTCCCAGGTGACTATTTAACTTGTTGTAGGACTCAGTTGAGCGTGCTCAGTTTGAAGCTGTGGAGCTTGGTGTAAGTGGAGCTTTTTTAAGTGGGAGTTATAAACAAGAGTTAGAGTATACAAGTCTTGCTGTCTGTTGGTGTGTGTATTGCTGCTGTCTGTTGGTGTGTGTATTGCTGCTGTCTGTTGGTGTGTGTATTGCTGCTGTCTGTTGGTGTTTGCTGGGTTGCATTTTGGGGACTTTTCCTTTTAGTTTTTATCTTGCCTTTTGCTGTCACTTTTTAAATAGCTTTTTTTTTTTGTTTCATCAGTCTATCAATTAAGGGTGTGGTTAATTGCTCCCAGGTGACTATTTAACTTGTTGTAGGACTCAGTTGAGCGTGCTCAGTTTGAAGCTGTGGAGCTTGGTGTAAGTGGAGCTTTTTTAAGTGGGAGTTATAAACAAGAGTTTAAAACAGGAGGTTATAACAGGGGTCATAGTACCTGTGTAGTGTGAGTATCTGAGTGTTGTCTGAGTAGTGTGTGTGGATCGTTAGTACTTGTGTATTGTGTACCTGTGTATTGTCTTGAGTATTAGTGCCAGGAAGCTAGTTGTTAGGTAATTTGGACAGGGTAAAATCCCCAAATCCTCACTAAATTTAATAGGTACGATGCCCGGCGGGTGTGGAGAGGCGACTCTTTGTACATCTTGCCGCATGTATGCGTTCCTTGATCATCCGATCGAGGGCGAATACTGCTGTGCAAAATGTAAGCACATTGTTTCCCTGGAAGCCCAGGTTCTGAATCTGGGGAAGCAACTGTCAGCACTGAGAAGTCCCTCCATACTAAAGGTGAGCCAGGAACGTACACGGCAGGTGCCGGCAGGGGCCAGCACAGAGGCGGGTGGAGACAAAGAGGTGCAGGCACTAGCAAAGAGTAGATGGGTGACAGTCAGGAGGGGTAGAGGGGGAAGTGCCAGGGAGGCCGATCCAGGACTGGAGCATCCCAATAAGTACGCTCCATTGAGTGACATTGGTGTAACCAGTCAGGGACCAGCACTGCTGGAGTTGAGGGACTCTCCTAGCTGCCAGGGGAAGAACTCCTCCAGTGAGAGTGGGGGGGCAGCAAAGGGAAAGGAAAGACAGATTCTGGTGGTAGGGGACTCAATTCTTAGAAGGACAGAGAGGGCAATCTGTAACCAAGACCTGAAGCGCCGAACAGTATGTTGTCTACCGGGCGCTCGGGTTCGGCACATCACGGATCTTGTGGACAGATTACTGGCAGGGGCTGGGGAAGACCCGGCTGTCATGGTGCACGTTGGCACCAATGACAAAGTCAGAGGCAGATGGAGTGTCCTAAAGAACGATTTTAGGGACTTAGGAGCTAAATTGAGGAAAAGGACCTCCAAGGTAGTGTTCTCAGGAATACTACCGGTACATCGAGCCACACCAGAGAGGCAGAGGGAGATTAGGGAAGTAAACAAGTGGCTGAAGAGCTGGTGTAGTAAGGAGGGGTTTGGGTTCCTGGAGGACTGGGCCGACTTCTCAGTCGGTAACCGGTACTATAGAAGGGACGGACTGCACCTAAATGAGGAGGGTGCAGATCTGCTGGGAATGAAGATGGCCAAAAAGTTAGAGGGGTTTTTAAACTAGGCGATGGGGGGGAGGGTCCAGAGACAGTGATAGCCAGCGCGGAAGATATTCCAGAGGGTAGTATTGGGGGCATTAGTGGTAGGTTAACCAAAGCACAAAAACACAAGGTGAGTATAGTAGCAAGTCCAAGTTGCAATCTTGAAACACCCAATACGAGGACAATATGCGACCGGTCTAAACTATGTGGCATGTTCACCAATGCCAGGAGCCTGGCGGACAAGATGGGTGAACTAGAGATACTGTTGTACAAGGAGGATTTGGATTTTGTGGGAATTTCAGAGACCTGGTTCAACAGCTCTCATGATTGGCTGGCAAACATTCAAGGGTATACCCTATACCGCAAGGATAGAGAGGGTAAAAAAGGGGGAGGGGTATGCCTATATATCAAGAATAATGTACAAGTGAATGTGAGAGATGACATCACTGAGGGGGCTAGGGAGGAGGTGGAATCTTTATGGGTAGAGCTCCAAAGGGATGAAGCTAAGGGGAAAATAATACTGGGAGTATGCTATAGGCCCCCTAACCTGAGGGAGGAAGTGGAGACGGATCTCCTATCACAAATTGGATTAGCAGCAAGGATGGGAAGTGTTATCATAATGGGGGATTTTAATTATCCAGACATAGACTGGGCGGAGGGAACCGCGCATTCATTTAAGGCTCGCCAGTTCCTTAATGTCTTGCAGGACAATTTTATGGGTCAGATGGTAGACGCACCAACTAGAAATAAAACATTACTAGATCTACTGATTACCAACAATACAGACCTGATAACAGATGTGGAAATACGGGGCAATTTAGGTAACAGCGATCACAGGTCAATTAGTTTCAGTTTAAATCACACAAATAGGAGACATGAAGGGAACACAAAGACACTGAATTTCAAAAGAGCCAACTTCCCTAAACTACAAACCTTGCTAAAAGGCATAAATTGGGATAAAATATTAGGAACAAAGAATACAGAGGAGAGATGGGTTTGCTTTAAGAGCATATTAAATAAGGGCATTAGCCAATGTATCCCATTGGGTAATAAATTTAAAAGAGCGAACAAACATCCTGGATGGCTTAACTCCAATGTAAAAATGCATATAAAAGCAAAGGAGAAGGCCTTCAAAAAATACAAGGTTGAGGGATCATCCACAGCATTCAGAATTTATAAAGAATGCAATAAGAAATGTAAGGGTGCAATTAGGATGGCTAAGATAGAACATGAAAGACACATAGCGGAGGAGAGCAAAAAAAATCCCAAGAAATTCTTTAAGTATGTAAACAGTAAAAAAGGGAGGACAGACCATATTGGCCCCATAAAGAATGAGGAAGGACATCTGGTTACAAAGGATGGGGAGATGGCAGAGGTATTGAATTTATTCTTCTCCTCAGTATTCACGAGTGAATCGGGGGGCTTCAGTAACCAAAACTGCAGTGTTTATCCTCAGGACACAACACAGGAAGCACCTACATGGTTAACAGAGGACGGAATTAAAATTAGACTTGAGAAACTTAACATTAATAAATCACCGGGACCAGATGGCTTGCATCCGAGGGTACTTAGGGAACTCAGTCAGGTGATTGCCAGACCGTTGTTCCTAATTTTTACAGACAGTCTATTGACTGGAATGGTGCCAGCTGATTGGAGAAAAGCCAATGTAGCACCAATATTTAAAAAGGGCCCAAAAAACATCCCTGGGAATTACAGACCAGTTAGCCTAACATCAATAGTATGTAAACTCTTGGAGGGGATGATAAGGGACTATATACAAGATTTTAGTAATAAGAATGATATCATTAGCAGTAATCAGCATGGATTCATGAAGAATCGTTCTTGCCAAACCAATCTATTAACCTTCTATGAGGAGGTGAGTTGCCATCTAGATAAAGGAAGGCCCGTAGACGTGGTGTATCTGGATTTTGCAAAAGCATTTGACACAGTTCCCCATAAACGTTTACTGTACAAAATAAGGTGCGTTGGCATGGACCATAGGGTGAGTACATGGATTGAAAACTGGCTACAAGGGCGTGTTCAGAGGGTGGTGATAAATGGGGAGTACTCAGAATGGTCAGGGGTGGGTAGTGGGGTCCCCCAGGGTTCTGTGCTGGGACCAATCCTATTTAATTTGTTCATAAATGACCTGGAGGATGGGATAAACAGTTCCATCTCTGTATTTGCAGACGATACTAAGCTAAGCAGGGCAATAACTTCTCCGCAGGATGTGGAAATCTTGCAAAAAGACCTGAACAAATTAATGGGGTGGGCGACTACATGGCAAATGAGGTTCAATGTAGAAAAATGTAAAATAATGCATTTGGGTGTCAAAAATATGAATGCAATCTATACACTGGGGGGAGAACCTCTGGGGGAATCTAGGATGGAAAAGGACTTGGGGGTCCTAGTGGATGATAGGCTCAGCAACGGCATGCAATGCCAAGCTGCTGCTAATAAAGCAAACAGAATATTGGCATGCATTAAAAGGGGGATCAACTGCAGAGATAAAACGATAATTCTCCCGCTCTACAAGACTCTGGTCCGCCCGCACCTGGAGTATGCTGTCCAGTTCTGGGCACCAGTCCTCAGGAGGGACGTACTGGAAATGGAGCGAGTACAAAGAAGGGCAACAAAGCTAATAAAGGGTCTGGAGGATCTTAGTTATGAGGAAAGGTTGCGAGCACTGAACTTATTCTCTCTGGAGAAGAGACGCTTGAGAGGGGATATGATTTCAATTTACAAATACTGTACTGGTGACCCCACAATAGGGATAAAACTTTTTCGCAGAAGAGAGTTTAATAAGACTCGTGGCCACTCATTGCAATTAGAGGAAAAGAGGTTTAACCTTAAACTACGTAGAGGGTTCTTTACTGTAAGAGCGGCAAGGATGTGGAATTCCCTTCCACAGGCGGTGGTCTCAGCGGGGAGCATTGATAGCTTCAAGAAACTATTAGATAATCACCTGAATGACCGCAATATACAGGGATATGTAATGTAATACTGACACATAATCACACACATAGGTTGGACTTGATGGACTTGTGTCTTTTTTCAACCTCACCTACTATGTAACTATGTAACTATGTAATATAAATATAGCACTCGCAAACATGGTATAGTGAAAAAAACAAATGTAAATATATATATTAAATATAAAAGTCCAAATAAAGTGAATAAAAGAGCTTCAATCCAAAGTGAAGAAAAAGCAAAATGCTTCAGATATCAGGTGTACAACAACACCCCCTCCTGTGTCCCCACTCACTGGATCCGGACCACCCCTAGCTTTTCAGTCTAGGGGTCACTTTAGGCTTGGTAATAATATCCAGGAATGGCGAATTTGGTGCCAGGTCATCAGATCAAAACTTCTTTGTGAAGATTCTCAGCCGGACAAACAGGTACCCAAAAATTAAAAAGGATTGGACTGATAGTGAAGCACCATTAAAAAAGTCTTTATTGGGAATGGATGGGAATGGATACTTACAAAAGGTAAGATAAAAACAGGCATAAACATGGAGCTGGGAATGCAAAAAACGCTGCTCCCGGCGTGCGTTCCACGAGACCGGAAGTAACATCAATAATGTCGGAAATTACATCAACGCGTTTCGCCCTCCCACAGGGCGTCATCAAGGGCCATTATTTTTGTACACCATTAGCGCAAGTATATATTTAGAATAGGGCCAAATTAAGAGCATAATGGGCCTGGTGCTGAGGATTTTGGTGGCCCTTTTTTAGGAATAAATACAATGAAAACACAAACAATTTTTGTTAAAATAAATAAATTATTAAAACAAAATAAATTAAATAGAGATGAGGTAAGGGCAGGTGAGAGAGAGGGGGGCTGAGAGAGAGGAGGGTAAAAGATGGGGGAGAGAGAGGGTGCCTCTGGGTAGCTTAAAGAGGCAGTAAACCCTTGATCAAAATTTTTTCCTCCCTCCCCTGCAAAGTAAAGACATAATGTGCTAGTATGCATCGCATACTAGCACATTATGTGACACCTGTAAACGAAGCCTGTGCAGTCCCCGCTGCAGGCTGCATACATCTTTGCTCCTCTTCCTTCCGGGGCCACCGACTCTGGCTTTGTGATTGGCTGCAGCCCCGTGACCTCACTCCTGCGCATGCTCGAGGGAGCCGCCGGTCATGGCACTCGCTATTGAAGAAACGGCACGGCTGCCCATTTCTTCAGGGTGCAGCATACTGTAAATATCTCCCAAACTGCACACGTTTAGGAGATATTTACAGTACCTATAGGTAAGGTACAAATTGTAAAGGGAGGTTTACAACCCCTAAGTAAAGTAGTAATGTGGTTCTTGTAGCGTGACATGGCAAACTGTGGGTGGGTCCACAATGGGTTAGGAGCGGGAGGGGCTTAAAGGGGCATAGTTAAACAAAACAAAAGCCTTCTTGTACTCATAAAATATACTGCAATTGCCGTCCTGCAAGCCAAAGTCTCAGGGACATACACAAACCTCAGCACAACCATAAAAAGGAAACACCGCCCTTACTTATGATTTTATGTAGACTGAAAATAGAGAGCTAACACTCCAAACTGTAATCCTTTCTCTGTTACCTCTGGACATCCCCCTTCCCCCATCTGCTCACCTTTGCAGTACAGGCTGATGGCAGGCTTAGTGGCAGTGGCAGGCAGGGCATGTTTACATCCCCAATGTCGGCAGCATTCAGCAGTGGTGATATACTTATGAATTTGCCCTGTGATTTACCTATCAATGCCACCTGCTGCCAGAGCTGGGACAAGGCCACCCAGTGCCCAAGGCAAAGATACTAAGCTGCACCCCACACACACAGCATAGGGAAAGGGGAAGGGTTGGCAAAGTGGGTCTTGGGGTGGGTGGGGGTGAGGTGGGGTGTATGAGGTGGAAGGTAGGTGTTGTGACCTGGAGGGTGAGAGATGGATGGCACAAAGGCAGTATAATGAAACAGGGCGGGGGGAGATGGATAGGAGGGATGTTCTGGAAGAGGAAAAAGATGGGTAGACTGGGGGTAGCATAATGGAGGAGGAGATGTTCTGTAATCTGTAAAGTAAAGTAGTTGGTAGAGATGCACAGTGACCAGTGAGAGGTGGGTGGCAGATGCTGTAACTGTGTAGATAAGGTGAGTTGGTATGGGGGGGTTATGGTGGCAGGGAGTCGCTGTGACTAGGAGAGGGGGTGGACTGTAATGAAAATGTTGCTGGAGGGAGGTGTTGTGATTATGGGACCTTGTCAATGTTATCACTAGCTTCCTCCAGAGGTATATTTTGCTTAGTAGACTCCTGACTCAATGAGCTCCTCCTCCATATCCAGGGCTGCTGATCCTGCTTTTCACAGAGAATGCCAGCAAATCCACTACCTTCTCCTGCAGTAATTAGTGCTTCTGGTCAGCCTGGACCAGTGGTAGAGCTTGCTGTTGTCCCACCTGCTGTGATATCACTACCTGCAATGCGGCTAAAGTGCGGGAAAGATTTAAAGCAGGGGGTCCACCTATCTATCGTTTTTTTTTTTTTTTTTTTTCGTTCATTCACAAGCTTTTCTTCTCAGCATTACATACTCACATATTGTGTGTAATATGTCCACCTGTGTCAGATTTTGTCAGAAAGAATAACTTATATTATTCACTGCAGGCGGTTTCCATCTTCATTGTGGGCATTTGAAGCCCACAAGCATTTATTTCCTGGATGTGGTGAATGCTGTGCTCCCAGCATTCACCGCTCGTTCCCGCACATGCTCAGTGGCATCCTGGGAAGCCTGAGACTAGCTCCCAGGAGACTGTGCGGAGTCTGGGAGAGGCTAGAAACACGCCTACTCCCACGGGAGGAGAACCAGGAAGTGCAAAGAAGAATAGAAAAATAAAAGGTAATTACGGCGATTTCAATTTTTTTAAACGGCATGTCAGCATCTAGGCAAGGAAGAGAATACATACAGTTATTGTTCAAAATTTGGGTGGAACCCCGCTTTAAGTGTGTGTGTGTAGTGGTTTCATTTCCGGAGAGCCAGTGACACTGTGCTGCCAGCTGCCTAAACTGATATCACAACTGCTGTCAGCACACCTTTGTCAGGGAGCTTGCAATCAGTAGAAGCCATCAACAAAATGTCCTTGGGTACATTGTTCTCCTCCTTCTACACTTTAGCAGCACAATGCAGGGACTGATATTGCAGCAGGCAGCCTGCAGTAGTCATAGGACCCCATACAGAATGACAGGACCCCCTCAGCTCATTGCCCTGTGGCTCCCCTCTGCTGGTTTGGGGAAGAGGGGGAAGGTTTTGTTAAAGTCGGCCGTACATGGATTCAAATTTGGCCAATTCAGCAGAGACTGGGCAAACTTTAATTCATGTACAGGCTAGCTTGTTGTACACAAGTTGATCTATCGATCGTCTTGTGTGCAACCAGCCTGTCAGATTTTTCCCAAATGACTAGTGCATACCTCCCAACTGTCCCTGATTTCGAGGGACTGTCCCTGATTTGGAGCAATGTCCCTCTGTCCCTCTTTCCTCCTCATTTGTCCCTCATTTTGGTCGGATCTATATAATTGTATATAAAATGCACTATTTATCTTTCAAAAAAGTGTTTCTCGGTGCTAATTCTTTCACCCAATTACTAAACTGCTGCATTTGTAAACTTCAAAAAGTTTATAAAGGAATAGTAGTGGTAAAAATAAAGCACTTGTGGGTTTAACTAATATTTTTTTAGTAAAATTCTCCTTTATTGGGGCATGGCAGGGGGTGTGTCTGTCCTATGCCTACATATATTTGCTAATAGGTGTCCCTCGCTCCCATCTCAAAAAGTTGGAAGGTATGCTAGTGCCACCAGCTATAGCTGGCAGCACTGATCATTGTATTCTGATGGCAGGGAAGGCTCCCCACCAGCAGAATATAAAAGCACAACAGCAGTAATTGTGGATGGGGGAATCAGCTCTTTTTTTTTTTCATTCAACATGCTGGTTGAAAAAAAAAAAAAAAAAAAAAAAAAAAGAGTATTGTCTGGTCTGCCTTACACTCGCTATAAAGTTCATCAATTCATTGGGAAGGAGGAAATGTTGTCTTTGACACAGCTGCTAACACTTGGGGTCCGTGCACACCAGTGGGTGTGCGTTATGATCCATTTGATGCGTGCTCTCTGTTGTGTGCAATTGGTAAAATGCTTTGCATTGTTTAATTGTTCCTTTTTTTTTAAATCTAGTCAAAGTTAATGAAAGACAATTGAAAAAAATGCAGACATGTTTTCTCTGTTGAAAAAAAATGCAGATATGCTGCATTTTTTTTTTTTAACCATTAAAAAGTTTTTTTTATTAATGAGAACACAAGGCATTACATGGTATATTTGCATAGGTATACAATCCATGGACAACAGGAGTCTTGATCCTCACAGCAATATATAACTGGTGGTAAATGTATAGCCATCTTATTTATCATACGACTAAGAATCATTGTATAATACCCTGAATTCCCTGCACTCTTAACAAAGGGAAGTGCAACATTCAAACAAAATAGTCAGAAAAGAAGAACAAATAAAATTAAATTATAAGGAAAACACTAGTCCAACTAGTAATGTGCATACAGGTATTTATGTTCTAAAGAACTAGCAAATCTCTCTTGGCAGGTCACCTATTCTTTCATATAAGACTCTGAAATTAGCCCACTAAGCCAACTATCCCATCAGTAATTTGTCTAAAGCCATCTGCGGGGGCGCCACCTCTGAGGAGTTCAACCAGCTCTCATTCTGCATTTTTACACAACACACCACAGCTCATGCATGGTGTGAACAGAGCACATAGAGAGTCATTGGTTTCTCTCTGTACTTATGGTGAGCCTGCATCCTTCTTCCTAAAGATAATATATATATATATATATATATATATATATATATATATATATATATATATATATATATATATATATATATATATACACACATATACATACATACACAAAGCTTGCTAATATAGTAAGGGAGGAATGCACTTAAAATTTGCTGGAAGATGTTCAGATGTCATGATTTTTTTTCCTCATATTTTTACTATATTGGTCATTCATTCTTCCTGCTGTCACCTTTTCAGCTAGAAGATGTTTGCACAAAACACATAATTTACTTTGCAGTGTGGGAAAGTAAAAACAATCAGCATTTGTGGCTCACCATCATGTAGTGTAGAATGCTCTTGCTCATAGAACAGATAGATCTGTTGATTGCATGAGAAGTAGACTGGGCACCGCACCGTCTTCCTTCACTCGTGGGGCGCCGCTTTGCTTGTGTGTTCTCCCCCACAACGCACTGCCAAGATACAGGGGGCAGAGCTAGTATAGTGTAGTGTACTGATGATACCCTCAGCCAATCAGAGTGTGTGGATCCTTCCTCACACTTCCTCCACCAGCAAAAGACAAGTGTGGGTCTGCTGCCCCTGATTTACATAACAATACAGCCCACAATTTACATATTAATCGTGTACACACACAGAGCAAACAGCATTAATGACTCACTGGGCTGGGCCTATTTCAAGGTAGGGGTCTGGAGCTACAGCTCCAATAGCCCTATGTTAATCCAGCCCTGGGTTTTATTAGATATTTACCATATACGCTTGCGCCGACATCATTGGCTCATGCGCACTGAAGAAAGAGCCCGCTCGTGCCGTTTCTTCAGCAGCCGTGCCTGGTGGCTCCCGCATAGGAACCCAGAAATAACTTTGGGAGACATGTTGCCGGTCACAGCGGTGTGCGGGGCTGCTGCAACAGCTTAGATCTAAGGTAAGTGCTTCATAATGAGCTAGTATGCCATGCATACTAGCTCATTATGCCTTTGTCTTACAGGTTTTTCTTTTTTCGGGTTTACAACCACTTTAACACACTGCGCATCACAAAATATGTAGCTGACAGGACCACTGGGGGGAGACAAAACCTAATATTAAAAAAACATTTAACTATGCATAGAGATGCGGCAGCCAAAATAAGGGCTCCTGTTTGAGGCATTTGTCTGCACTGAGCTCATTTTCTTTCAATATATGTAAATGCAAAAGCGAAATCTATTTAAAATAAACTAACCATCAGCTCAAAGCAACTCCTTAAGCAAATCAAAGGGGCATTAAAACAACTCAGAAGCAAACCATTTTTCTCTGAAAGTTCTTAAGCATACTATATCTTGCTTGCTTCTAAATCTGATGCCTCTGTGCATTTAATTTACCATTTTTTTATTATCTTCACAGGTTTATCTTTGGTCTGTATTTGTTGTATATGTTGTATCCCTGGAGTATCTTTCCTCTTTGTGCATAAATGCACCTGTGTGAAAAAAAAAAAAAAAAAAAAAAAAAGGGTGAGACAAAAAGAAAAAGGGGCAGGAAGGAACCGAGGAATAGGGGAGAAGAAAGGTGGATATGATGGAACTAAGGAAGGGAAAAGAAGAAATGATGGAAGAAGAAAACTTAGGAAGAAGAGAAAGTAAAGAGGGCAGGAAGGGACTAAGGAAGAGGAGAGATGGATGAGCAAGATGGGCATGAGTAAACTAAGGGAGGGGAAAGAAGAAAGGATGGAAGGAGGAAACTTAAGATACGATAAGATAAATACTTTATTGTCATTGCAATGCAAATTACAATGAAATTCTATAAAAGCTCCACACATATGTAAACATGTAACATCCTCAACATATACACAAGTAGACAATTTTTCCCCCGTATAAAAAAAACTAAAAAGGAACCCCAGCAGCAAGCCAAGTCACCTACAGTAAAATATTATTTTTACAAATTACCATTTAGGGCCTTGATAGCGCTTGGAAAGAAACTTTCCTGGAATCGGTTTGTCCTCACCTTTATATTTCTGAAACTCCTGCCTGATGGCTGTAGTTCAAAAAGATAGGTTCCAGGGTGGGACGGGTCACTCACTATTTTGCCTGCCCTATTGACACAATGGGACTTATACATTTCGTTTAGTGGAGCTAATCTGCATCCCATAACCCTCTGTGCAGCATTTATTATTTTCTGAACTAAGCTTTTTCTGCTAATGTGCAGTTGGGATACCAGGCTAAAATGCAATATGTCAGCCACTGTGTGGCTGGTTTACTCTGTGGTGAAAAACAGGACAATAAAAGAAATACATCAGCTAGAGCCAGCAAATCAGTGCTTTATCATCACATTGAGCCATAGCAAAACTTTAAGTGAAAATGGTGGCTCAGGCATCTAGAGAACAGGTAAATATTTCAGCACCATAATGCCCTGTACACACGAGCGGAATTTCCGTTGGAAAAATCTTAGATGGTTTTTCTGACAGAATTCCGCTCAAGCTTGGCTTGCATACACACGGTTACATAAAAGTTCTCTGAACTTTCGACTGTCAAGAACACGGTGATATACAACACTACGACGAGCCGAGAAAATTAAGTTCAATGCTTCCGAGCATGCGTCAAATTGTTTCCGAGAATGCGTGATTTTTTGAGCGTCCGAATTGCATACAGACGAACGCTTTTTCGGATAGGAACTTTTTCCAACCGAAAAATAGAGAACCTGCTCTCAATCTTTTGCTGGCTGGAATTCTGCCAGCAAAAGTCCGATGGAGCATACACACGGTTGAAATTTCCGACCAAAAGCTCTCATCGGACTTTTGCTGGCGGAATTTCCGCTTGTGTGTACAGGGCATTAGTGCCTTTTTTTTTACAGGAAAACCACTTAGTATGTCAGACCTGAAGTCAACATTTGAGTTTAAAGTCCAACAACATGAAAATACAAAATCAGCCCTTGCAGTGCCCCCCACCATCCCCCACACTGCAAGGATTAATTGCTCATTGTGTCTAGGGGATTTCGGAAAAGGCTATATCATCCACCTTATATGTTTCTCCAACCATCTCACTAAACCTTTGGTTATTGTCAATGATCAGGAGGAGCTTGAAGTAGAAGTCATCTTAGACACCAGAAGGATTCAGAAGTTGCTTCAATACCTCATCCAGTGGAAGGGTTTGGCCCAGAAAAACATTGTTGGGTGCCAGCTTAAACTGTTCATGTTGATTCTCTGGTAAGAATTGATTGTTTTCATGCCTTATCACTCTGATAACCTTCCTTCTTTGGGGCTAGAGGTCTTGGTGGGGGGGGGGGGGTCTTGTTGGGGTTTATTTAGGATCATCTAACATGCTTTCCCTCTCCCCACAGCTACTGCCATTCCTACTGTCTACAGATTGTTCCTGCAGTGCATTGGTTGTCAAGCAATGCCCCATCTACTTATATTGGCCAAAGGAGGCACTACCCTTGGGTGTTTTTTTCTTTACTAGTCAATGGGCCAGCTCCATCTGCCTAGCCCCTTTTCTCCTGATAGGCTGGCAGTGATGTGGTGCTTTATTTAAACATCACAAACTCAGGGCTTAGGGATTGTGATAGTGTTTGGTACCTGGCTCTTGTACCTCGTGCTTTGTTTGCTTTGTCTTAACTCAGGATCACTTCAGTTACTGACCCTCAGTATGCAACCTCACTTTATGGGTTTTTAAAGGCAACCCAAACACACTTTTTTGTATAAAAAACACTCAATTCTTTGTTCTTTAAAAATACTAAAAAGCTACAACCATAGTTTTACATACATACGTGAACAGTATACACCACAATAACACATCTGTATTGCAACAAGTGGTATTATCCAGCTACATGCTGTTCAACCGCACCACCATATGAAACAGTAGATGGTTCCAAGCGTTGGGGATATCCAATGCGTTTAGAAATAAAGGTACAACTAATTTCTTCTTCAGGGATTTTATACCACTCTGCAACATAGAACAACTTTGTTTTAGAGTCAATGCATCATGCTCATATAAACTTAGCTCATTAAAGCGGAGTTCTGCCTGGGGAAAAAATACAAATACTGTAGCTGCTGACTTTTAACATATGGATACTTACCTGTCCAGGGAGCCCGCAATGTCGGCACCCCAGCTGATTTTCGGATCGGCTGTCGGTGCTGCCACCGCCATTCCTGGTAAGGGAATCCGGCAGTGAAGCCTTTTGGCTTCACAGCCGATTCCCTACTGCGCATGCACGAAGTGTGCTGTGCTTTCTAACTGGCCCGGCGGTGGAGGAAGGAAGAGGGGGGCTGAACTTCTGAGGGACAGCACCATGGCGCTGTCTCCCGGAAGAGGGGAAGGGTACCTGTCAAAAACAAGTACCCGTTCCCACCTCCCCCCTGAAAGGTGCCAAATGGCACTGGAGGGGGGAGGAAGCAGATAAGCAGGGGTTCCACTTCCACATTTCACATATTTTCAGAGAAATATATAGTAGTTCTCCCATGGCTTATTAGTTACAGTATCTCACAATAGTGAGTACACCCCTCACATTTTTGTAAATATTTGATTATATCTTTTCATGTGACAACACTAAAGAAATGACACTTTGCTACAATGTAAAGTAGTGAGTGTACAGCTTGTATAACAGTGTAAATTTTCTGTCCCCTCAAAATAACTCAACAAACAGCCATTAATGTCTAAACTGCTGTCAACAAAAGGGACTACATCCCTAAGTGAAAATGTACAAATTTGGCCCAAAGTGTCAATATTTTGTGTGGCCACCATTATTTTCCAACACTGCCTTAGCCCTCTTGGACATGGAGTTCACCAGAGCTTCACAGGTTACCACTGGAGTCCTCTTCCACTCCTCCATGATGACATAATGGAGCTGGTGGATGTTAGAGACCTTCCACCTTCCATTTGAGCATCTGCCCCACAGATGCTCAATAGGGTTTAGGTCTGCAGACATGCTTGGCCAGTTCATCGCCTTTACCCTCAGCTTCTTTAGCAAGGCAGTGGTCATCTTGGAGGTGTGTTTGGGGTTGTTATGTTAAAATACTGCCCTGCGGCCCAGTCTCCAAAGGGAGGGGATCATGCTCTGCTTCAGTATGTCACAGTACATGTTGGAATTCATGGTTCCCTCAATAAACTGTAGCTCCCCAATGCCGGTAGCACTCATGCAGCCCCAGACCATGACACTCCCACCACCATGCTAGACTGTAGGCAAGACACACTTGTCTTGGAAAAGAGTGAACTCCCAAGAATTGATGCGAAAATTGCCACCATCCCAAAGCAGTACAAAGAGAACTTAAAAAAGTGGGATTTTAAGGGTCGAATTAATTAGAGAAATTATATATTAAAAAAATTATTTACTTTATTGTACAAAGAGGTTTAAAACAATCTTGTAAAAAGACAAACATGAAGATAACACAGTTACAATGTATTACAGTGATGGCAAAAAATCCCACTACATAGATGTTCCTTATTCATGAATGAGAGTCCAACGCGTTTCGAAATAATTAATTATACAGTCTTCCTCAGGGACGATTTTGCCATTTCTGAAAGGTACAAAATACAATATAAGTATATAAAGAAATATATACAGAAATATCCTTTAGCATACATCTGAAGTATATATCAAAATGTACAAAGGACTTACATATCAAAAAATAGTGATTTGAATAAAAAGTTCCTATACGCCATCAGACATCCACCAAGCTTGTGTTAGCCTTTCAGCATGCAAAAGAACCTCCGGATATTATAATCCAACAGAGGCACCAAGTTAGTAAAACGGAAAACTGCCTTGAAATAGCTAAGAGCAGCAATGATGAGGGGACCTGCGAGAGAAACACACAGCACGTGGTAAAGCTCAAAAAAAAAAAAAAAAATACTTACAAACTGTAACATTCAAATCCAAATCTCTAGTGGGATTTACTCCAAAGGGGAAATCCAAGCCACTAGGAAGGTGGAAAAGGAAATTCCCAACCCTAAAAGATGATGGGGAGGGAAAATGTAGGGATCATCCAAAGAATAAAAAAAAAAATAGCTATCAAAAAAGAGGGGGATTCCAAAATTGTAACTAACATAATAAAGAAAATATACTCCACTAAGTTAAAAGCACACAGTGGGCATAATATCACTCCCCAAGGGGAACCTTCAACAGCTCCCCTCCACAAGTGAAGCCCAGAGTCTTGAAACATAGGAGTGAAATAAATGTGTCCAAAATGACTCAGCTTACCAACACTGCTGAAGGCCCCCCAGCAGATCGATCCAAAATCCGCAATAGCATCTAAGTAATGGAGAGGTTACACCTCTTTCATTCAAAATCCAAGCAGCATGGTGTTTTTACCCCCAAACAAAGTGTCAAAGGGTGAGGATGGCAGCTGTAGGGTTCCCAGCATCCGGCTTTTATGACCCATGCCTTTCACTATAAGAGCTTTGCAGAGCATTGGGGGGCGGCGCCACATCACGTGAAGGCGATTAGGCATGTTCACGACAGGATGCAAGGAGAGCGTGGCCAGCACATACGACCACGCCCCCCCTGCAATCCCGGACATAGAAACAAAAACCATCCCTGCTGACAGTGAGTTCACAGCAGGGGGTTGTTGGAAAGTTTGGGACTTTGATTGAGGCCATAGACATGGTGGAGATAAGTTCAATAAAAGTACACATTTATTATCATAAAATCATGAAACAAATCAGTAACAGAAACCACATAGGTAAAACACATTATAATAAATGTAATTTTATGTTTGTTCATACATACTATTGAAAATGTGCATGCAATACAGGCAACTGGGGTACATCCGAGTATAGTAGCCAAGTGCCCCGCAGTGGTCTGATTGATCAGTACATACATTCTAATGAATTCATAATGGTACAAAAATAATGGTACAAAAATATGTAGACAATACTTGCAAATGAGACAGTGAGACCAAAAATTAATACATAATCAGAACAAGGAAAGAAATTGTGAGGAAATTCATCGGGGTGTGGAAAGACATCCCAAGACCGCCCAAAATTGCCCAAAACAGATGGTAAAAGGGGGGCTTGTATCTGCATCCCAAAATAGTAATGCGACGCGTTTCGTGTGTTTCACACTCATCAGGGGCGGATGCTGATAATATATCTACAAGATATAATAGAGTATAATTAGTGGAATGTAGTGGAACCTATCCAAAAGAAGATAGAAAGGTTTATCCCGAAATACTTACAAGGACTCACTGTAAATGAGGTGTGATACGTATGACACCGGGGTCAACCAATCTATGCCGGGAGCTGAGGTGAACAAACAGCGCACCGGCAGGGCATACATCCAAACACTCCCTAAACCACCGGACACAGCAAAGGGGTATACGTGGTAAGTCAGAGTATTGGAACCAAGATGGCCACCAAACACAATCTGAAAAGATATATAATGTCAAAATGTCATGAAGTCTAAAAGGATACAAAGTATCAAGATATCATGATATTTATATGTTGGAAAATAATATATAATTTGTAGATAGTGAGCAAACGTCCAAAATGGCTTACCAATGTCACTGCTGGGAAAAGAGATGGTAAAGTAAACTGCAGCGTCAGATGTTAGAAAGGCAATGGGGAGCTGTGTCTAAGGAGGCCAGATATACTGCTCCACACACGTGCACGCTGCCCGCCACCAGCGTCACGCGGGCACGGCCAAGAAGGGGAGGAGCTCCGACGCCGGCGGTGAACACCGCCCTCGACAGACGCTCACTTCCCCCGCCAAGCAGGCCAAGATAGCAATGTCACATGCTTGACGTGATGGCGTCAAAACCAGACGGCACACGAGAAGCAGGAGGCATGGCGCCGATGCGCTGTGAGAGAGCCCCCTCCAACCCAAAGCAAAGCATGGGGGGGACGGAGGGGACAAAGGCACGCAGAGTGCATCGCAGCTCCCGGCAAAAGACAGAAACAGACCCAGGGCATACAACCTCAAATAAAGGAAGGACTCAAAGCACAGATGTCTGTGCTGAATCCTCTCTCTGATATGCAAAGGAGACCAGTGTCTCTAAAGCATAAGCCCAACCATAATGATCGAATGTGTCGGGCTTGATGATCTCCCACCTGGGTGACAGGAAAAAAGAAGGGGGCTGTCAGTCCAGTCTATGGACCTCCATCCCTAATGTAACTAAGCAATGGGAAAAGTTTGGGACTTTATATGAGGCACATATAGGATGTGCCTCCATCCCTATTTGGAGGTTGTTGGAAAGTTTGGGACTTTGATTGAGGCCATAGATATGGTGGAGATAAGTTCAATAAAAGTGCACATTTATTATCATAAAATCATGAAACAAATCAGTAACAGAAACCACATAGGGAAAACACATTATAATAAATGTAATTTTATGTTTGTTCATACATACTATTGAAAGTGTGCATGCAATACAGGCAACTGGGGTACATCCGAGTATAGTAGCCAAGTGCCCCGCAGCAGGTCATAAAGCGTCATAAAGGTCATGACACTTGTCTTGGTTGCTGCCACACACGCTTAACACCATCTGAACCAAATAAGTTTATCTTGGTCTTATCAGACTACAGAACATGGTTCCAGTAATCCATGTCCTTAGTCTTCAGCAAACCAGCAAACCATTTGCGGGCTTTCTTGTGCATCATCTTTAGAAGAAGCTTCCTTCTGGAATAACAGCCATGCAGACTAATTTGATGTAGTGTGTGGCGTATGGTCTGAGCACTAACAGGTAGAGCAACAATTCTTTTTTTCAGATCCTCAGAGAGAGTTTTGTGCTATGGGGTGCCATGTTCCAGTGACCAGTATGAGAGAGTGAGAGCGATAACACCAAATTTAACACACCTGCTCCCCATTCACACCTGAGACCTTGTAACACTAACGAGTCACATGACACTAGGGAGGGAAAATGGCTAATTGGGCCCAATTTGGACATTTTCACTTAGGGGTGTACTCACTTTTGTTGCCAGCAGTGTAGACATTAATGGCTGTTTGTTGAGTTATTTTGAGGGGACAGTAAATTTACACTGTTATACAAGCTGTACACTCACTACTTTACATTGTAGCAAAGTGTCATTTTTTCAGTGTTGTCACATGAAAAGATATAATAAAATATTTACAAAAATGTGAGGGGTGTACTCACTTTTGTGAGATACTGTATGTAGTGATGTTTCCAAATGGTCGCTATGCTCTCTCTCTCACCAAGGATGAGGTCATCAAGAAGAGCAGAGGATGGCAAGGGGTTTTGTGGGTAAGTGGGTAGAGAGAGAGACATGTGGAGAGGAGAACAGTAGATTCCTGCTAAAGGGAGATAGACTGTAAGTGCTGCAACTTCACCTCACTCACATAGAGACTGTTAATGATTTCATGTTCCTGTTTGGAAAATACTCTATATTGGATGGTTCACTGAATGTTATTTCTTCAATACATGTACTTTCAAATACAATGCTGTGTGGATTACTGTCTATGTGAAGATATATTTCTCAATTGGGATTTCACTTGCTATTCACAAGCCCCAACTGAGTGGAGGCACTGTGCTTGTTAAAGATCCTGTCCTGATCACACAGATTATGAAGACTCTGCTCCTAAATACTATACAGGTGGCGCCATCATACCTCAGTAGCCGCAGAGAGAGAGAAAAATAGTGCTACATGTATATCGCAGAAAAGTGAAAAATTGGGGTACTTACACGTAATATATATAAAATTTCCAATATAGTATAGAGATCCAGGCTGCCAAATTGGAGTACAAAGATTCCCCGAAAAATCCCTCAGAGGCTATCCAGTGTTTGTGTTAGCGTTTTATAGCTTTCCTCGCAGAAATATCAGCCCACACCCGCTGGTGGGGAAGGAAAATGTCCTGGTCACTCCTGCTCAAAGCATTCACCTTGAACTTTACCATCTTGAAGCTGTGGGTTGCTGAGGAGCATCCCAGTTCTGCAAATATGACACTGACATGTACAAGCACCATGTTAGCTGGCATAAGGTGAGGGCAGTTGCTATAGATGAAATAGTGCTTTTGCCTTACTAATTTTTCAGAACAGGACACAAACCAGTAAAACCTATATCATTGAGGTTGGATAGCTGCTACAAACGTGCGTTGTTTTTAATAGGTTGGTCATCTCACAAACGTGCATAGTCAGAAATAACAGTAAAGTGCAAACATTTGTGTAGGATTGGAAAGTGGAAAGAAGAGATTGCATAAGTAACAAGCAAACATGGATGTCCCCGTGTACATAAATAATTACACATTGTCATGGAAATGAACAGTTAAAAACCAACTCTAGAGAGAAAGATTGGTGGGGAGCGCTAATGATAAAGTGACATAATACTACTAAAAAATAATGAAAATTAATGAATTACAATATATGGTAAAAAATATATAGATATAAAAAAGTGGTAAACCACTGCACACCAGCCTGCCTAATATAAACTACAAAATGAAACCAAAACACCAATAACTGGTAAATGGGTAATGTGCCTAAATAGTCCAATGGTAATGATAAAACGAGTGCAAAACAATGTGCTTAAATTCACAAATTCCAAAAACCAAGATGGTCATATGTGTCCCATAGTGTCCCATAGTGTACCACATACAGTCGTATGCAAACATTTAGGAACCCCTGACAATTTCCATGATTATCATTTATAAATATTTGGGTGTTTGGATCAGCAATTTCATTTTGATCTATCAAATAACTGAAGGACACAGTAATATTTCAGTAGTGAAATGAGGTTTATTGGATTAACAGAAAATGCGCAATATGCATCAAAACGAAATTAGACAGGTGCATAAATTTGGGCACCCCAACGGAAAAATCACATCAATATTTAGTAGAGCCTCCTTTAGCGGAAATAGCAGCCTCTAGACACTTCCTATAGCCTGTAATGAGTGTCTGAATTCTGGATGAATGTATTTTGGACCATTCCTCCTTAAAAAACATCTCCACTTCAGTTAGGTTTGATGGTTGCCGAGCATGGACAGCCCGCTTCAAATCACCCCACAGATGTTTAATGATATTCAGGTCTGGGGACTGGGATGGTCATTCCAGAATGTTGTACTTGTTCCTCTGCATAAATGCCTGAGTAGATTTTGAGCAGTGTTTTGGGTCGTTGCTCCTCCTTTAGCGGAAATAACAGCCTCTAGACACTTCCTATAGCCTGTAATGAGTGTCTGAATTCTGGATGAATGTATTTCGGACCATTCCTCCTTAAAAACATCTCCAATTCAGTTAGGTTTGATGGTTGCGGAGCATGGACAGCCCGCTTCAAATCACCCCACAGATGTTCAATGATATTCAGGTCTGGGGACTGGGATGGTCATTCCAGAACGTTGTACTTGTTCCTCTGCATAAATGCCTGAGTAGATTTTGAGCAGTGTTTTGGGTCGTTGTCTTGTTGAAATATCCAGCCCCGGAGTAATTTCAACTTTGTGACTGATTCCTCAACATTATTCTCAAGAATCTGCTGATATTGAGTGGAATCCATGCAACCCTCAACTTTAACCAGATTCCCAGTACCGGCACTGGCCACACAGCCCCACAGCTTGATGGAACCTCCACCAAATTTTACTGTGGGTAGCAAGTGTTTTTCTTGGAATGCTGTGTTCTTTTACCGCCATGCATAACGCCCCTTGTTATGATCAAATAACTCAATCTTTGTTTCATCAGTCCACAGCACCTTATTCCAAAATGAAGCTGGCTTGTCCAAATGTGCGTTTGCATACCTCAAGCGACTCCGTTTGTGGCATGTGTGCAGAAAAGGCTTCTTTCGCATCACTCTCCCATACAGCTTCTCCCTGTGCAAAGTGCGCTGAATTGTTGAAGGATGCACAGTGACACCATCTGCAGCAAGTTGATGTTGTAGGTCTTTGGAGATGGTCCGTGGGCTGTTTTTGATCGTTCTCACCATCCTTCTCCTTTGCCTCTCCAATATTTTATGTGGCCTGCCAATTCTGGCCTTAACAAGAACTGTGCCTGTGGTCTTCCATTTCCTCACTATGTTCCTTACAGTGGACACTGACAGCAGATATCTCTGTGATAACTTTTTGTTGCCTTCCCCTAAACCATAATGTAGAACAATCTTTGTTTTCAGGTCATTTGAGAGTTGTTTTGAGGCCCCCATATTTTCACTCTTCAGAGAAGAGTCAAAGAGAACAACAACTTGCAATTGGCCACCTTAAATACTTTTTCTCATGATTGGATGCACCTGTCTATGAAGTTTAAGGCTTAATGAGCTCACCAAACCAATTGTGTGTTCCAATTAATCAGTGTTAAATAGTTACAGGTATTCAAATCAACAAAATGACAAGGGTGCCCACATTTTTTGCACATGTCTAATTTCGTTTTGATGCATATTGCGCATTTTCTGTTAATCCAATAAACCTCATTTCACTACTGAAATATTACTGTGTCCTTCAGTTATTTGATAGATCAAAATGAAATTGCTGATCCAAACACCCAAATATTTATAAATGACAATCATGGAAATTGTCAGGGGTTCCTAAACTTTTGCATATGACTGTAGCATATCATATAAAACACATATAAAACGTGTATCCATATAAGTCCATAGGTGAGTAAATCTTGTGCCTGGATCTTGTATTCAAACAAACAGTGGAACATTGAGATGGCACCCAAAAGTGCTCAAGAAATGGGTATCAGCTTACCAGATGTAGTTGACCTAACTAATGAAAAAAAGGTCAAATAGGCTTTAGCATACCGTTCGTAATAGCTTTAGAAAGCAGTATAAAAATGAGAAAAAAATATAAAAAAATAAATAAAAAATGAAAAATACTGCACATATAAATATATAGATACTATAGAAGAATCAAAGGGAATACAGACTGATAGTATTTGGGTAAAAAATTAATCAATTGATAGAAAAACAACTAGTTTTTGGGAAGTTGTTTTTCTACCAATTGATTATTTTTTTTACCCAAATACTATCAATCTATATTCCCTTTGATTCTTCTATAGTATCTATATATTTATATCTGCAATATTTTTCATTTTTTATTTATTTTTTTATATTTTTTTTCTCATTTTTATACTGCTTTCTAAATCTATTATGAACGGTATGGGTTAATCCATTACTTTCACACTATCACTACAAACATTTTTAGCATTATCATGTATGGGAAGATGCATTTTTAATTGTATAGGATTCAATATATATCCATGTTTATTAATGCTTTATTGTATTTGTGACATCTTTGTAAGATTTGTATTTGTTTAAGGGACAGTCTGTAAGTGTGCCTGTGAGCGGCGATGAAGCTGTCAAGCATCAAATCTCCTCCCTCCCTGTATGTTAATCGATTAGCAGTATTTAAAAGCCATCTCCATAGTGACCAAGTACGCTTCCTAAAGACGTGTTTAACGAAACGTTTGTCGAGGCGGTACTTGGTCACGCGATTCCCCCTGGTTGCTCAACCGTCGTAGGTGGAACGCACGCTGTTGTTGCCAGTATCCATTGTGGGACAGGCTACACTTTCCAGCCACAGTGCCGGGCGATGGCACCATCAATGTAAGCAGCCATTTGGCTTTGTTGGTTTTAATCTTTTTTAAATAAAACCGGATTACACTATTTTGGTTCCTTCCTTCATTGTTTAATATCCCATTCGCGAGGTCCTTATGGTGTGAGGGCAGCATTCAAGTCTACAGATTTCTCCATTGCAGCAAGTAATATCTTGCTAAAGCCTATTTGACCTTTTTTTCATTAATTAGGTCAACTACATCTGGTAAGCTGATACCCATTTCTTGAGCACTTTTGGGTGACATCCCTAGGCGGTGAAGGTGTTCCACTGTTTGTTTGAATACAAGATCCAGGCACAAGATTTACTCACCTATGGACTTATATGGATACACGTTTTATGTGTGTTTTATATGATATGCTATATGGTACACTATGGGACACATATGACCATCATGTTTTTTGGAATTTGTGAATTTAAGCACATTGCTTTGCACTTTTTTGGTTATCATTACCATTGGACTATTTAGGCACATTACCCATTTACCAGTTATTGGTGTTTTGGTTTCATTTTGTAGTTTATATTAGGCAGGCTGGTGTGCAGTGGTTTACCACTTTTTTATATTTATATATTTTTTACCATATATTGTAATTTAATTAATTTTCAATTTTTTTTAGTAGTATTATGTCATTTTATCATTAGCGCTCCCCAACAATCTTTCTCTCTATGTGCACTAGTGATTTATCATTTAGTTTGGGGTTAACTGCTATCTATTTTTTTTCATTTTCCACTTATCACAATTAGGCACGGGGTTTATTATTGTTTTCAAAAACCAACTCTAGGCTGAGCAATGATTAAAAATTTTCAGTCCTTTATACTTTATCTGCTAAGAATTAAAAAAGCAGCTCCAGCTGCTATACTCACCTTGGCTTTCGGTGCAGACCATCGCAGACTCCCCAGTCACCCATCCAGCGATACTTGTCTTCTGATTAATTTTCAGTTCGGTGTCATTCAACCCATTTACTGCAACCCCAAGGCATCAAGGCCCATCAAGAATGCTGCAGAGAGTGTTGCCATATCATTAACTCCAATAATTAATCTCTGCAAGATTTAGGATCGCACCATCTCTGGAGGAAGAAGAGCACGAAGAAGAACAAAAATGTCATCAGACCCAGCTAAAGATACCTGAAAAAAAGATAAGTTTATTTTAACAATACAAAGGAAAAAAGCGAATGACTGCCCTAGTGTGATGCAGTTTATTGATAAAATATTTATGTTCAAACCACCATAGATGCACTCACATGATAGCAGGTTAACAAGGCATGTCTCCACTCATCGCACCTCTCCTCGATAGCAACTGTAAGATCCACGGTTAAGAGCTCCCAATGGAGCCTGCTGACAACTGCAAGCCAAAATGCCGGTTCTCGACCTACACTCTCTGCTACTGCAAATGCTACGATGGACACAATGCCAACATGAGGCATACAGACACAAGGTGGGGGAGAGCTATTAGGTTCAGGTCTGGTCACTGACCTGCATTGCAACAGAAACAATATATACCTGTGCCCAATAACGTGTACGTACTTTTAAACTATCAGGTGCTAAAGGGGTGTGACCACATGTTAACACTACACAATTTGAGCACAGGTATATCTTGTTTCTGTTGCAATGCAGGTCTTATTTGCAGGGCTTTTTTCGGGGTAGGGCTTGTGCTGTCTTCTCTCCCCATCTCCCTCCCTGCCTGTCAGGAATTACCAGTGGAACTGAGTAAAAGTTCTTGTAAAATCCTAGAATGCACTGTATTACGGTATTATTTGATGTAAACTGTGCATGTTTCTGTAATGTCTTCCCCGCTTCGAGCACTGCAGAGGGAGGGGGGCCCGAGATCCCCCACTGACAGCTGGGAGAAGAGGAGGGGAGCAGCAGGGGATCAGCTGAGCACCGAGCGGCGCTTCCATGGCCCCCCTGAGCTGTCTTCCCCGCTCCAAGTACTGCAGAACGGGGGACCAAGATCCCCCACTGACAGCTGGGAGAAGAGGAGGAGAGCAGCAGGGGATCAGCTGAGCGCCGATCAGTGCTGTAACAAAGGTATGTATTACAAATATATTACAGAAACATACAGTTTTCATTAGATACAGTGCATTTTAGGATTTTACAACCACTTGAAACTAGGGCTTATTTTCAGGTAGGGCTTATATTGCAGCCCTCCCCCAAAAATCACAGTAGGGCTCATTTTTGGGGTAGGTCTTATTTTCAGGGAAACACGGTAGTAGCTCTCCTCTACCATGTGTCTTTATGTCCCCTGTTGGCTTTGTGTCCACCGTAGCATTTGCAGTGGCAGAACAGTGTAGGACTGGCCTTAAGAGGGATTACTTTGATACAGTTGGCCAGCTTAAACATTTATTGCAATATGTGTGAGCTAAAAATCCCAGTTTTTCATTGCATAGTTTGCTGGAAAGGGTGCATAGCAGTGTGCAGAGGGTTCATTAAGAAATTCTGGTGTATAGAAGACTCAGTTCTTTTTTTATTAACTGTTTTTCTTTAATAAATGTATATCCTTTTTTTTGGGTCTAAGTCTATTCCTCTTTTCATATTAAAAATATGAATGCATATTGATAAAATTATTTAACCACTTAGGGACCGGAAGGATTTGCCCCCTTAATGGCCAGGCCACTTTTTGCGATACAGTACTGCGTCACTTTAACTGACAATTGCGCAGTTGTGCGACGCTGTACCCAAGCAAAATTGATGTCCTGTTTTTTCCCACAAATAGAGCTTTCTTTTGATGGTATTTGATCATTTGCGGTTTTTATTTTTTGTGCTATAAACAAAAAAAGAGCGACAATTTTTTTGTAAAAAAAAACAACATTTTTACTTTTTGCTATAATAAATATCCCAATTTAAAAAAAAAAAAAAACAACACATTTCTTTATCAGTTTAAATTGCAATAAGCATATAGTGATTGGTTTGCGTAAAAGTTATAGCGTCTACAAAATAGGGGATAGATTTATGGCATTTTTATTATTTACTTATTTTTTACAAGTAATGGCAGCGATCTGCGATTTTTAGCGTGAGTGCGATATTGCAGCGGACAGATCAGACACTTTTTACACTTTTTTTGCGGCCAGTGACATTTATACAGTGATCAGAGCTAAAAATAGCCACTGATTACCGTATAAATGTCACTGGCAGGGAAGGGGTTAACACTAGGGGGCGATCAAGGGGTTAAGTGTTCCCTAGGGAGGTGTTTCTAACTGTGGAGGCAGTGTACTGACTGGAGGAGGCGAGAGATCGCTGTTCCTGATCACTAGGAACAGCAGATCTCTCTCTTCTCCCCTGTCAGAACGGGGATCTGTCTGTTTACATTGACAGATCCCCATTCTGGCTCTCTGTGGAGCGATCGCAGGTGGCTGCCGGACATCGGGGCCGCTGTCAACACGCATCGGCTCCGGCGTCGCATGCTCCCCTATCACACTTAAAGTGGCCAACGTACACCTACAGCAATTCGCGCAGTGCCACAAAATAGATGATCTGCACATGCCACGGCTTGGTTATTTAATGCTTTCCAAGTTTTTAGCATTTTACATTTAGTTTAGGCATATTATGAATTAAACAGTTGGAGGACCTAAATATTTATTCACTAACAAAAGATCTATGACATTGACCTGAACATACTTTAAAAACTTAGCTGTAAAGTTGTCAAAAGAAACAAAATAATCTTTTATCTAAATCAGATTTCACAGCCACGTATTTTGAAAATATTCAGACTACTCTATAAAATTGATATATGATTCTGCCAATTTATTTTGACATTCAGGCAATCATCATATAAAAAAATCAATTAGAAAATACTACAGTCTGAAAGGTGTATCTCTTGTTGCATACACTCTAATCCTGATGATCATTCATAATCGTAACTTCTGAATACATTTTCAAATTTATTTTTCATAATACCAAGATATATTTTAAAGCATGTCCAGTCAATTTTTCAGGTTATCTTTTACAATAAATGTTATCTCATTTCATTGGCCAGCTTACCTATAGTCCTTTCCCTAGCACTGACCTTAAAGTGTATGCAAAGCCAAAACTTTTTTATTTTTGAATAGATTGGGGGGTGGGGTTTGTGTTAAACCACCTGGGGGGGGGGGGGGGGGGACCGCCGGCTGTTTTATTGCCTTACTATTTGTACTGATGAGCATTGTCACAAGGACTGAACGTAATATGAAATCCAATATTTCCAAATTGTCAAGAGAATTAGAGGGGAACCTTCTAATGGGGGTACAGCTGGTGACAGCTTTTTAAGGGGGGCAGTCCCCTGCTTTGGAGAGATTTCCTCCTACTTCCTATTGTGTCTCTGGGGAAAGAAGTGAAGGGAAATCTTACTGATGTGCCACGGAAATGAAGAAACCCAACCGGGCATCTTAATTGTTCACTATTCTATACAACACTAACAAAATTGACTTTTACATACACTTTAACTTTTATTTATCTAACAAAGACATAAAAAAGAATAATTTTGCACAGAGAATGAATCTATCAGCCCGGTACCAGCAGGCATCACCATAATTTCCCTATTCAGCCCAATCTCAAGGATATACAATACAGGGAAACGCTCAGATTGTGATTTACAATGGTGCATAAGAAACAAGATTTTTCCTGGTATATAAGCAACATGAGATTAATTTAAAAAGACCAGGCTATCTGTAAAGAAAATAAGTCTGGTTCTCACTAAACTCTTGTGTATTTTCCTGTTTCTGTCTACTCAGGAAGCAAGGGGTGTGGGGACTTTAAAGTTCCAATTAAAATGGCTGCAAAATACTTCCAGGCTCAAAAGGATGGACATCCACCCACGTGTATAGGGTTTTAGAGGATGCTCTACATGGCAGTGAGTGCAGACTACCTTCAGAGATATTTGCTAACCAGCGTATCTGGCACTTGACAATTTGTTTTCTACTCCACAAAATGCTAGAAAAACACTATTTCATTCATTTTTAACATTCATAGCAAATTCACCCATCCATCCATGTCTCCTTGATTTAGTTTGTTGAGAAATCACTTTGAAAACACTCCCTCTAGCATTTTAGCCATGGTCATTTTGGGTAAGAGCACATGATTCATGTAGCATTGACTCGGTTGAATTGATGATAGGCAACTCCTATCCTCATATTGATTAGTGGTTCCAAATTAATAATAACTACTGCAGTAGGGAACAGACACAAAAGATACGCTCAGCATCTTTCCAAATTACTGTTCTGCTTTATTATGACGCAATTGAAGGTTTTTATGCACATGATTACGTAGGTATCACATTAATATTACAATTGTAGGTTTATCGTAACAAGGGGCGTTACATAGGCAGGCTTATTCTAATCAGGACTCAAAAGAATGTAAACATTTACTGAAAACATTATTAGTGCCGTGTGCACAGTGAGGGCAGAGTGCAATACATACAAAATACAATACAATTATATACAGAACTTACAAATTTCCATTACAGTCTCCCCTCTTTTGATCAATATTTTGATCACTAACCATACCTGCTATCACCTTTAACCTGGAACCTCCACATGCTTAGGTGGAGGTAGTCCTGGCCAAAGAGGCAAAAAAAAAAAACTCCATTGTGGAGAAAATAATAGCTGAGCAACTTTTTCATTACCAAATGACTTTTCATTGTGAAAAACAAATGATTGATAAGACATATTTACAGAGTACTGGCTGTACACTCCTGTGGCCAGAATGGCCTTCTAGCTTAATTGTTGGCATGCTGACTTATCAGCATATGTAAACACAGACAATTCTACATAAAATGGAAGACGTACAAAAGACAAGATATGACTTCAACATGGCTAAACTACTTTTCAAATATATATATATATCCCTTACAATTAAAGTAATTTAATCAAAAAGTACCCTAGACTGTGATCACAAGAGGGAAACAAATCAAACACAGATATTTCTTTAATTTAGTCATTTTTGCAGTGTCTGGTGTGGATCCAGGTGACTTTTCCTTCAAGTTTTGCAAAAACTGTACATGAAATAGATGCTGTATTGAGTCTCCAAACATTTCCTTATATATAAATGTCTCTTAACAATCCAAAAGTCACCTGGCTTTAGTTTTAGATCCTTCCAAACTTTTATGATTTGGAATTAGGGAGAAAACACATAAATGAGTTTGTAAAAAACCTTAAAAGATCATCAGCATTCTCCGTGAGATCCGAATGGAGGACTTCAGCTGCTGAGACAAAATATAAGCAAGTGAGTAACACACTCCCAAACAAAATCTCATAGGGAGAGAGTCCAATATCCCCCTTAGGGGCTTCATAAAATATAAGAAAACATTCAGGCAAAAGTTTTCTAGTTTCTTACTCTACTTTGTCCGCTACATTGTAGACAGTAAGGGGTGTAAAAATAAAACCTCAAAACTTCTAGTAAGGACTCTCCTATAAAAAATGATTTCTTTTGTTACTCTCTGTACTTTCTGCACTCTATATTTACAAACTACTTCTGATAACACTTTTTACTGTGGCCTTTGCAGTAGCATTTGCCACTGGACATCCAAAAAACATGTCCATACAGACAAAATGCATACTCGTAAGATCCTGACTTGGGCATCTGGATATATCTTTTTTGTAATCTCTGGGAGGGATGTTCAGCTTTTGGTAACACCTTTGGTAACAGGTAAAACAAGAAGTGGTGTGTTATAAAAACAACTGTGGAGAACCCTGGCTCTATCCCACGCTCATTTACTAAGGCAGCCATAACTGCTTGTGACTGATGACACGGTCCATGTGTCAAGCTGAAGGGAAAAGAGTGGCTGGCAGACATAAATGATCACCTTTTCCAAAGTCCTGTTTCATAAGAAGTTGCCCCCTGTGGACCACTTGTTCTTCTCGTTCTGGGGTCCTTAAAGTTGAATTATTAATCCCAGCTATACTGGGCCAGAACTAGGGTGGAATCTGTGAGTTGCACAGACCCATCAAGTGTCCGGGGCTGTAAATGCAGCATCCTTAGAGTCACCTGGTCTGTTTCCATGTGTGAAAGTTAATATGGCTACCTCAGCAAGAAGCTGGAAGGCTGAAAACAGCCAATCAAATTAACTTGGCATGCTTTATTGGTTTACCTGCCGAAGTAAAAACAAACTTCTGGCCCTTCAAATGGAACCAAAAGCTCTCTATATCTCGACTATCTATATAAATATACACTCTTTTTACAGCTCACAGGCTTTGCTAAAACATGGAGCTCTGCTTCTTGAGCTGGGGAAAAAGGATCCAATGACTTTGAATACAGAGTATCCTTCTGGGTGATAAACTGCATACTCAAATCTACAAAAAATGTAATATCTGGGTCTTCAGGGAGTGTGTCCTGCACTGGGCTCACAGCAGCTGATTCCTATGTCATCAATTTAACACATGCGTCTTTTCCTTTCTTTTGAATAAATGTACGCATTTTTCATTGTTAGATTTGTACATAAACAAACTCATATTTTAAACCTTTCATTAGACAAACATTTAGTTAGCTGTAAATTTGCTGCACAGAATGTCGGACCATTCACCAAAACAATATCTAACTTTGTCTAATAGCACCTTTGCATAAAAGCTACAGCTCTGATATATCGGGGTGAACCCTTCATTACTGGGTCCAGCTTGCATAAATATATTACAATGGCTTGTTTTCTATCACACTGTTTGTGTAAGAACTCCAGTTTCATGTTTCAAAAGACAACTTCTTCCTGGCAATATTATAATAAATGATAACAATACCCTGCGGTCATGGAGAGATGCCCATAAATCCAAACTATTCTTCTGCTTATACCACTTCACTTACAAGAAAAATGGGCACATCATTTCACAATCCACACATTCTGCTTTGGATTTCAAAAATAAAAATAAATAAAAACAAAAGGACCAAGAATCTGTATGATGGACCAGAAAGCATCAAAAACTATAAAACAACTGGCTGCAGGCGGCATCTATCCTAACAGGGTGTGTGGACTTGATGTGATGGGTCTGTTATATTTAAATTTTATTTAATATTACTCTTACATCATGGACCGCACATCAAGTTTTCATCAAAAACCTTACAATATCATTTTTGTAGAAAAACTTCTTATGTATCCCATCCATCTTGGCTTTGTTAAATATTATGGCAGCTTTATTCAAAATAACAACCTCATCTTAATCTTTTTTTTCTCTCAATAAGGGCTTATTGTATAAATGTAAAATTACAAAATTGTTATCTTAATCTAAACTAATCTCATTCATTACAAATTTCCTCATTAACCTGGACTTCATTTCCAACCAAAGGTTGTCTAAACCAGTTTCAATATATCTATATTATTGTTAAAATTGTTAAACTCATATTAGAAATTAATACTCATTACTACTTAATTTTACTTAATTTCCCTTTTTTAAATGCACTGTTTCCACTATCAAAGGATATTCAATTTGTGTAATACACGGTTAAATGTAACCTTCATTTTACCATGTTTGGAAAACAGATTCAAAATAATTGTGATCACATTGTTTACCATTAGATTCGTTAACCCGGCACATTTTGTTATAAATGTTTTGTCTAAAAAACTGGAATTGGCATGATGTCCTTCCAGCTTATCACTAACCTCTCATCCCAGCCACATTTCTTTCATGAGAGCACAAAGGAGGGGGTCACATCTGCGTACATGACACACACAAGCAATAGAACTAAAGGTCCCAGCATTCGCACACACACCAATATCTCTCTAAAATCGCTTACATTTTTCCCATTTGTACACAACACACGCATATCATTCTCTCACTTTCTTTTAACTCTTTAATATTTCCCTGCCTAAATTCTGCTTTCCTTATTTTGTTTAAATAACTTTTATATCTAGCTTCTATGATTCTATGATCAGATGGGGAGCCACAGTGCTCATCCCATCTTCCCTCTCTGACAACATATAAAGTATTCTGTTTTACCTCTCATTTCTCTGTTTCTGACTTTTACTAGTTGTAGTGCCTGATCCCAAATTCATCCCACAACTTAACATGAAAATGTCCCTTTCTGTCTAGTTCTAATGTCACCCTTGATCCATCCTGCTCACATAGATAACTGTTTCTTTAGCTATTTACTCTGCACGATTCTTAGTCCCTGTGGACTTTGGTAACCCAGTTACCCATTGTGGATCCCTGTCCACTCTAACCATTAATCTAGGGGCTCAGTATAGGCAGAACCGCACCTTTGGTTCATATGTAGCGCTCCTCTTGCGCTGGGCATTTTTGAGGGTCTCTTACCCTTCATTCCCTTACTTAATTCAATGCCCATAATGACTGGCCAGTCTTCTCTACATGTGCCTATACCCTCTTGCCTCTAAACTACTTTATCTAGCAGATGTACTACATATACCTGTGAACAGTACTATTCTTCCCTTTCTTATTTATAACACTCCGATGGACAATAGACAGGGACAACATAACATATAACCACCAATCAATACAGTTCGATTAAGGGGAGTAAAATAGGTACCCTTTGTCCCGAAAATGCCTTACCGATCAAGGAAGTCTGATAACTCAAATGTAAGCAAAAGGCTTACCTCAGCCGGCTGATTATCAGAAATTCCCGGATCGTCTCAAGCTCCTCGTTTCGGATACTCAGGGTCACCTGGAATCCCCTCCTAAGGCAAAGCTCGCCATGCTGACTCGGTTGAATTGATGATAGGCAACTCCTATCCTCATATTGATTAGTGGTTCCAAATTAATAATAACTACTGCAGTAGGGAACAGACACAAAAGATACGCTCAGCATCTTTCCAAATTACTGTTCTGCTTTATTATGACGCAATTGAAGGTTTTTATGCACATGATTACGTAGGTATCACATTAATATTACAATTGTAGGTTTATCGTAACAAGGGGCGTTACATAGGCAGGCTTATTCTAATCAGGACTCAAAAGAACGTAAACATTTACTGAAAACATTATTAGTGCCGTGTGCACAGTGAGGGCAGAGTGCAATACATACAAAATACAATACAATTATATACAGAACTTACAAATTTCCATTACAGCATCTACTTCCTGCAATCCATCTGCCCGTAGCTCAGACATGCAGACAGGAGGGTGTGCTTAAAGTGTTTATTAACCTAAAAAAATAAAATAAAGATCCTGTTCATTTAAAGCATGTTATACAGCACAGTGCTTGTGAGTGTCATTTGCCCCCCTGTAACACCTGAAATACCTAGTTGATCCTGCCAGTTTCTGCCCTCCCCTATGTAAACTGACCATGGTACATCATGGCTACTGAGCCCTGACATCATGGTCAGTTTACGTGCCTCCGTCATCTGCTGTGTCTCCTGTCTCTCCTCTGTGCTCTCCTCCATCCTCTCCCCCCTCCCTTCCCTGCCTGTCAGCTCTGTGTCCATGCCCGCCCCCTCCCCTCCTGCTGCTCAAATTAGGGTTAAATTTACATTACCCTCTCGGTTGATTCATGTAATGCCCCCCTGTGATTTTGCTTTATAAAAACTGCAGCTATATACCTGTTTACAGAGCGCAGATCGGTGCTCACATAACCCGCCACCTCTTTCCTCTCTCACATGACAGCTGCAGTGGGCGGGGCCGCCTCTCTCCTCTTCCCCTCCAGACTGACGTCAGTGGGGGATCCTCAGCCTCGCCTGCTGCAGCTGTCAGGCCGAGAGAGGAGAGAGCCGACCGGTCACGTGAGCGCCGATCTGTGCTCTGTAAATAGGTATATAGCTGCATTATTTTAAAAAGCACAGTTACAGGGGGACATTACATGAATCAACCGAGTGGATAATTTAAATTTAACCCTGTGGGTTAACAACCACGTTAACTGAGAAAACCCCTCCTCCAGATGAAAGAGAAAAAAATGCCCATGAAGGCTCATAGAATGTATGCCATCGTTTTGGTCTAGGCCAGAAACCAGGAAGCAACTGAAGAAATGTAAAATAAAAGCTCTAAAAGTAAATATAAAATGCCTTACTATCTATTTATTAATCATATGATTAGCATAAGCATAAGGATTAACCGCTTCCGGACCAGCCGCTGCAGTTATTATACTGCGGCAGGTTGGCTCCTCTGCGTGAGCCGTCTTAGCTGTACGTCGGCTCTTTAACCACTTGACCACTGGGCACTTAAACCCCCTTCCCAAACAGACCAATTTTCAGCTTTCAGTGCTCTCACAATTTGAATAACAATTACTCAGTCATGAAACACTGTACCCATATGAAATTTTTGTCCTTTTTTTCCCACAAATAGAGCTTTCTTTTGGTGATATTTAATCACCGCTGGGTTTTTTATTTTTTGTGCTATAAAAGAAAAAAGACTGAAAATTCTGTAAAAAAAAATGCATCTTTCTTTGTTTCTGTTATAAAATTTTGCAAATTAGTAATTTTTCTTCATAAATTTTGGCCAAAATTTATACTGCTACATATCTTTGGTAAAAATAACCCAAATTGGTGTATATTATTTGGTCTTTGTGAAAGTTATAGAGTCCACAAGGTATGGTGCCAATCTCTGAAAATTGATCACACCTGAAGTGCTGACGGCCTAGCTCATTTCCTCAGACCCTAACATGCCAGGAAAGTATAAATACCCCCCAAATGACCCCTTTTTGGAAAGTAGGCATTCAAAGGTATTTAGAAAGGGGCATGGTGAGTTTTTTTAAGTTGTCATTTTTTCCCACAATTCTTTGCAAAATCAAGATTTTTTTTTTTCACAAAATTGTCATATTAGCAGGTTATTTCTCACACACAGCATATGCATACCACAATTTACACCCAAAAACACATTCTACTATTCCTCCTGAGTATGGCGATACCACATGTGTGAGACTTTTACACAGCATGGCCACATAGAGAGGCCCAACATGCAGGGAGCGCCATCAGGTGTTCTGGAGCATAAATTACACATCTAATTTCTTGACTACCTCTAATGCAACGTACACAAGGTCGGACTTTTCAGCTGGACTGGTCCGACGGACTTTTGACAGACTTCCGCCGGCCTTTTTTTACGAACGGACTTGCCTACACACGACCTGACTACGGACGGACTTGCCTACATACGACCGGACTTTCCGGCAGACTATGTCCGCCAGTCTTCCCGACGGAGTTACGACGGACTTTCCGAATGAACGGACTTGCCCACACATGAACAAGTCCGTTCATTTTGAACGCGACTCGGGTACGACAGGACTAGAAAAGGAAGTTAATCTCGCCGCTTTTATCGGCGAGATTGACAACTTGCGAGCCCAGTCACGGGGCATACCAGGCCCTTAGGTCTGGTATGGATTTTAAGGGGAACCCCCTACGCCGAAGAAACGGCGTGGGGTCCCCCCAAAATCCATACCAGACCCCTATCCGAGCACGCAGCCCGGCCGGTCAGGAAAGGGAGTGGGGACGAGTGAGCGCCCCCCCGAACCGTACCAGGCCGCATGCCCTCAACATGGGGGGCGCCCTGTGCCCCCCCACCCCAAAGCACCTTGTCCCCATGTTGATGAGGACAAGGGCCTCTTCCCGAAATCCTGGCCGTTGGTTGTCGGGGTCTGCGGGCGGGGGGCTTATCGGAATCCGGGAGCCGCCTTTAATAAGGGGGCCCCCAGATCCCAGCCCCCCACCCTATGTGAATGAGTATTCTGGGAGAACACACTAGACAGGTTTTAAAAGTAATTTATTAGACAGCTCCGGGGGTCTTATTCCGAATTCGGGGGTCTTCTTCCAACTTCGCCGCTGTCTCAGGCCTCTTCTCCTGGTGTCCAGTTCTTCTCCCGCTCTCCGGCCTCTTCTCACAGTTTTCAACCTCTTCTACCGCTGTCTGGTTCTTCTGCCGGCTCCTCCGCTATCTTCTGACGCTCTTTTGCTAGCGGTGGCCTGGACTTCTGCATCGTCTTCTTCCCTCTTCTCTTCTTCCGATGTTGACATGACGCTCTCTCCCGCTGTAATGCTGTGTGAGTGGTGCGTGATGACTTATATAGGCGGTGACCCCGTTCCCTTATAACGTCACAGTCCCTGGGCATGCTGGGACTGTGACGTCATAAGGGGGTGTGGTCACCGGGTGATGTTGACCATGCCCCCTTATGATGTCACAGTCCCAGCATGCTCAGGGGCTGTGACGTTCTAAGGGGGCGGGGTTACCGCCTATATAAGTCATTGCGCACCGCTCACACAGCATTACAGCTGGAGAGAGCATCGTGTCAACATCGTAAGAAGAGAAGAGGGAAGAAGACGACGCAGAAGTCCGGGCCACCGCTAGCAAAAGAGCGGCAGAAGATAGCGGAGGAGCCGGCAGAAGAACTGGTCACCAGGAGAAGAGGTCAAACATCTGGAGAAGAGGCTGGAGAGCGGGAGAAGAACCGGACACCGGGAGAAGAGGCCGGAGAAAGCGGCGAAGTCGGAAGAAAACCCCCGAAGTCAGAAGAAGACCCCCGGAGCTGTCTAATAAATTACTTTTAAAACCTGTCTAGTGTATTTTTTTTATTGACACTTTTTCCCTAGGTGGATGGATAGGGGTACGATGTACCCCATACTCATTCACATAGGGTGGGGGGCCAGGATCTGAGGGCCCCCTTATTAAAGGGGGCTCAGGATTCCAATAAGCCTCCCGCCCACAGACCCCGACAACCAACGGCCAGGGTTGTCGGGAAGATGCCTTTGTCCTCATCAACATGGGAACAAGGTGCTTTGGGGTGGGGGGGCCTCAGGGCGCCCCCCTCCCCCAAAGCACCCACCCCCCATGTTGAGAGCATGCGGCCTGGTACGGTTCAGGAGGGGGGGGGCACTCGCTCGTCCCCACCCCCTTTCCTGACCGGCCAGGCTGCGTGCTCGGATGGGGTCTGGTATGGATTTTGGGGGGACCCCACGCCAGTTTTTCGGCATAGGGGGTTCCCCTTAAAATCCATACCAGACCTAAGGGACATCGTCGCCTCCCCCTCCCGCTTGCCGCAATAGGAAAATTTGTTTTTCCTATTGCAGCGAGCGCGAGATGCAGTACCCTGCCCTTGCGTCGTATCTGGTCAGTCGGACCAGCATACAGACGAACAGGCTTTCCGTTAGGTCCAGCGGAATTACGACGTAAAGATTTGAAGAAGGTTTCAAATCTAAAGTCCGTCGGATTTCCGACCGAAACGGTCCGTCGGAAGTCCGATGCAGACCACACACGGTCGGATTGTCTGCCGGATTCGGTCCGTCAGACCAGTCCGATCGGAAAGTCCGCCGTGTGTACACGGCATTACACTTTTGAAGGCCCTGGAGCACCAGGTCAATGGAAACGCCCCAAAAATGACCCCATTTTGGAAAGTAAACACCCCAATGTATAATCTATGAGGCATAATGAGTCTTTTGAACATGTCATTTTTTTTCTACAAATTTTTGGAAAATGTGGAAAGAAATTCCACATTTATAGTTATCCATTTATACAATATTTCTAACACATAGCATGTACATACCAAAAATGACACCCCAAAATAGATACTCCTACTCCTCCTGAGTATGGCGATACCACATGTGGGAGACTTCCACAGCTTGGCCACATACAGAGGCCGAGCATGGCTGGTTATTGCTGAGTGTGGCTGGGTATGGCTGGGTATGGCTGAGTATGGCTGAGCATGGCTGGGTATCGCTGAGTATGGCTGGGTATTGCTGAGTATGGCTGGGTACAGCTCGGTACAGCTGAGTATGGCTGGGTACGGCTGAGTATGGCTGGGTACGGCTGGGTATCGCCGAGTATGGCTGAGCATGGCTGGGTACAGCTCGGTATGGTTGGGTATGGCTGGGTACGGCTGAGAATGGCTGAGTATGGCTGGGTACGGCTGAGTATGGCTGGGGGGATGGGATGGCTGACCATGGATGGATGGTTGAGTATTGCTGAGCATGGATGGGTGGATAAGTATGACAGAGGGATGGCTGAGTATGGATGGATGAGTATGAATGGCGGGATGGCTGAGCGTGGATGGCGGGATGGCTGAGTGTGGATGGCGGGATGGCTGAGTGTGGATGGCGGGATGGCTGAGTGTGGATGGCGGGATGGCTGAGTGTGGATGGCGGGATGGCTGAGGGTGGATGGCTATTACAGAGGGATAGATGGATGGAGGGCAGAGGCTGCAGTGTGGATGGCTAATACAGAGGGATGGATGGATGGATGGCTGGATTAGGCTGCAGTTGTCACTGAGCAGCGCTGTGGGCACTACACATCCAGCCTACAGCGCTGCTGCATCCGATTTCTCCCTTCTCTGCTCACACTGTACGTAGAGGGGAGAGAGGAACCGGATATCACGCCGGTTTGTTTACATGTGAACGCTCCGTCATTTCACAAAGCGATCACGTGGTAAACGGCCGCTGTCAGCGGCCATTTACCGTGATCCATGATGCGCCTGGGGCGTCTGGACGGATACTCCCGTGTGCGCGCCCCAGGGAGTGTGCGGCAAGAAAGATTCTGGGAGAATGTCATAGTACGCCCTCCCAGAGTTATCAAACCGCCCTGTAGCCGTCATTCGGCTATGGGCCAATGGTTAAGATGTCTCCGGCAGCGCGCGCGCGCACCCGAAGCTTGTCCCCGGAGCTGATGCAAGTGCCCGGCTGGCGCGATGACTGCCGGGCACCCTCAATCGCTTGTGACAGAGCGAGAACCGGGATCGCTCGTGACAGAGCGAGAACCAGGATATTTTTTGATAATGTTTTTAATAAGCCTTGCTGAAGGTAAATGTCTTTTTGCATGTGTGCGCTGTAATATTTTGTTCTGTTCTCCCTCATTAAGTACCTCTCATTAGTGTCCACTTGTGTCATGGGTGGAGACCTCAAAGTTCTCCCATATAGAAGAGTTTATTGCTCTCATGGTTCAGAGAAGCAGGATCTCCCAATCTATGGATAGTGTAGGACCCACTAATCATGGGGTACTTTGTCGCAGTAAGTGGGCTTAAGCACCATATAGCAATATGGTGTGACCAAATCCCCATATTTTTTAATAATGTTTTTTGAAAGTGTCTAGGTGTTTTTAATAAGCCTTGCTGGAGGTAAATGTCTTTTTTGCATGTGTGTGCTGTAATATTTTGTTCTGTGTGTATAAACACACAAATCCTGTTTCTCTCAGGGGAGAGGAGAGAGATCGTGTGTTCATACTAAGTATGAACACCGATCTCTCTCCTCCCCTAGTCAGTCCCATCCCCCTACGGTTAGAACACACCTAGGGAACACAGTTAACCCCTTGATTGCCCCTGGTGTTAAACCCTTCCCTACCAGTGTCATTTATACAGTAATCAGTGCATTTTTATAGCCCTGATTGCTGTATAAATGTCACTGGTCCCAAAAATGTTTCAAAAGTGTCCGACTTGTCCGCCGCCATATCGCAGTCCTGATAAAAATCGCAGATCGCCGCCATTACTAGTAAAATAAATAATAATAAAAATGTCATAAATCTATCCCCTGTTTTGTAGACGCTATAACTTTTGCGCAAACCAATCAATATACGCTTATTGTGATTTGTTTACCAAAAATATGTAGAAGAATACATATTGAGGAATTTTTTTTTTTAATTGGGATATTTATTATAGCAAAAAATAAAAGATAATGTGGGTTATTTACGAAAGGCAAATCCACTTTGCACTAAAAGTGCACTTGAAATTGCACTGAAAGTGCACTTGGAAATGTAGTCGCTGTAAATCTGAGGGGTAGATTTGAAATGAGGGGAAGCTCTGCTGATTTTTTTATTTTTTTTTTTTTTATCCAATCACGTGCAAGCTAAAATGCTGTTTTTTATTGTCCTTGCATGTCCCCCTCGGATCTACAGAGACTGTAATTTCAAGTGCACTTTCAGTGCAATTTCAAGTGCACTTTGCACCTGTAGTTTGCACTTGTAGTGCAAAGTGGATTTGCCTTTAGTAAATAACCCACATTGTGTTTTTTGTCGCTCTTCTTTTGTTTATAGCACAAAAAATAAAAACCACAGAAGTGATCAAATACCACCAATCAGAGGAGAAATTTTAGGGGACGTGGTAGAGGTAGAGCAAGGCTGCTCTATAATACACACCATACCCAAGGGGGGGAATGGAAGGAGTGGATAGAACCTTTTATAAATTGTGCAGTCAGGCCATCCACAGAGGGGGAATCACTATCCCCACCCACAGAGGAGGAGTCAGTACCCCCACCCCTTCCCGAGCATCCCTCGTCCGGCATTTTCAACCTCACTGATATTTCATTCACTGAGGAGGAACTTCTCATTTTCAGTGAGGGTTTGAAATTTGCTCCAGCCAAGTTTTTGGATAAGTTTGAAGCATTCATTGACTTGGAAAAGTTTGCCAGGAAATTGAATGTCAAATTTTTTTTTGAAGAACATCCCAATTCCAACAACACAACGGTTCCGCAGTGTCATACCTGTCAGGGATCTGCTTTGATATGGGTACCAGCACAACCCGGACGGCGGTGTGTGCGCGAGGGTGTGCGCCGAACGCGTATGTGCACGCGTCAGATGCGTGTGCGCGCCCATTAGAAGCTGCTTGGCGCCAATAAGGCCTTTAAAAGGACAGCAGAAAAAGGCAAAATATTTACTACCCAGAGTCCCAAAAAATCCTGGTTATCTACCAAATTACCAAGATACATAAGAATATGTTTACTCCCCCAGGCAGACCCATTGTCAGTGGGATAGATTCCCCTTACTCTAGGTTAGGCGAATATATCGATTTTTTTTTTTTTTTTTTTACAGCCTATAGCCACAAGGGGTAAAGCATACCTAAAGGATAGCAAGGACCTTATTAATAGGATTAGGCAAATGGGAATAGAAGAGCACACGCTGTTGGTCACAGTGGACGTTAAATCCCTATATACCAACATCATACAGCATGATGCCCTCAATGCCGTGTTATGGGAAGAAGTATTCAGACCTTAAAACCCCCCAAAGAAAATTCCTTGTGGAGGCCTTGGAAATGGCAATGACTAACAACTTTTTATGGCATGCATGAGATTTCTTTAACAAAATAAAAGGGGTGGCTATGGGGGCAAAGTACGCACCCAGCATTGCTAATATCTTTCTAAATAAGTGGGAGGAAGAATGCATTTTTGTCGACCAGTGGCTCCAAATACAAATGTACCAAAGGTACATAGACAATATTTTTATTGTTTGGGAGGGTTAAAAGGAGGAGCTGGATGGCTTTCTAGTGTATATGAATAACAATAAATATCAAGGTACCAGTACTTGGCACCAATCGTGCATCCAGTTCTCGAGATCTTTAGAATGGGTTCTGGTTTGATCGGAATAGATACATTTCCACCCACAGCTGCCATCACCCTAATTGGGGCCAATCCCTTAGAATTAGAAGGAATTGTGCAGATGAGGATGATTTCATGGCTCAAACCAACATGCTCATTGACAGATTTATAGAAAAAGGGTATAATAAAAGGCAATTGGAAATTACGAGGGAACAAGTTAGGCAAATCAATCGCCTTACCCTTCTGAGGCCCAAAGTCAGGGACCCAGCAGGGGATCAATTTAACCTTGCATTTGTTTCAGGCTTCCATCTCCAAAACATAGAGGTGGAAAAGATAATTACAACTTATTGGCCCATATTACAAAAAGATCATACCCTTAGAAAGACCCTTCCCAATAAACCTAAGTTTATCTACAAAAGAGCCCCAGAGTTACGCAATATGTTGGCCAAAAATGTAATCCGGCCCCTCAAAAAACCTCCTACCTTTCTGGACTGTACATGGTTCTACAAATGTAGGAGATGCAAAGCATATAGGACTGTCAGGAACAAAACTAGGAAAGCTACCAACTTTCCATCAATAGTTACGGGTGGTGAATATGACATTAGACAGATCATCACCTGTGACACGAGATATGTCACTTACCTACTTATGTGTCTATGTAATTTCCAATATGTTGGTAAAACCACTAGAACCATGGCCAAAACAGTGGGAGAACATATACACCACAGCGTATCCAACCATTTTAAGTTGATGCACAACAACCCCTCCCTGCTCAGGTTCTGGGGTTTTGATAGGGTTCGCCAGCATTGGAGAGGTACGGACATGACTAAAAAAGTGTTGCAGATGGAGACTCAGTGGATATATAGACATCCCATCTATATATATAGACTATATAGACTATATAGACTCCCAGCCTATGGGATTAAAGATTGATATTGATTTAAAATGTTTTTTAACTGATTAATGATTGCAGTAAGATATCTATTTTTATCGGTTGTAGTAGATCTTCAGATTAGACCCTGGGAATACCAGGGTTTTTATTTGAATATTAATTTTGTAGTATCACAACACTCCAAAAAGTCCTTCATGTTTTTATATTCAATTACTTTTATTTTTTATTTGATTATTCACTTCAGGCATGGATGTGATGTTAATTTTGGCCATATGGATATTCACCACTAGATGGTGCTGTCCTAACTATTTCCTTCATTTTTCAATGTGCCAACTTCAATGTGAACTTGTTTAGTTCTAAATGGTATCCATGCACTAATATATTTTATCCATTCACTATGTAGGTGATTATTGGTTATAGGTTTTTTTATATAGTAGTCATTCAATTGATTAGTTTTTATGGTTGGCTCTTAACTACTTCATCCTTGGAAGAATTTACCCCCTTGCTGACCAGAGCACTTTTTGCGATTCGGCACTGCCTTGCTTTAACTGACAACTGCGCGGTCCTGCGACGTGGCTCCCAAACAAAATTGACGTCCTTTTTTTCCCATAAATAGAGCTTTCTTTTGGTGGTATTCGATCACCTTTGCAGTTTTTATTTTTTACGCTATAAACAAAAAAATAGCGACAATTTTGAAAAAAAACGCATTATTTTTTACATTTTGCTATAATAAATATCCCCAAAAAATATTTTAAAAAACATGTTTTTTCCTCAGTTTAGGCTGATATGTATTCTTCTACATATTTTTGGTAAAAAAATCGCAATAAGCGTTTATTGATTGGTTTGTGCAAAAGTTATAGCGTCTGCAAAATAGGGGATAGTTTTATGACATTTTTATTGATAATTTTTTTTTTTTACTAGTGATGGCAGCAATCAGTGATTTTTATCGTGACTGCGACATTATGGCGGACACATCAGACATTTTTGACACATTTTTGGGACCATTGTCATTTATACAGCAATCAGTGCTATTCAAATGCACTGATTCCTTTGTAAATGACACTGGCAGTGAAGGGGTTAACCACCAGGGGGCAGTGTAGGGGTTAAGTATGTCCTGGGGAGTGTTTCTAACTGTGGGGGGCGTGGCTACTTGTGACATGTCACTAATCTCTGCTCCTGATCAGAGAGCAGAGATCAGTGACACTGTCACTAGGCAGAACAGGGAGATGCTTGTTTACATTAGCATCTCCCCGTTCTTCCTCTCCGTGAGGCAATCACGAGTATCCCCGCGGCGATCAAGTCCGCTGGACCCGCGACCCGCCTCACAGAGCCAGTCGGGAACCACTTAATGTATGGTGTGGGCAGCATGTGTGCATCAGCGCTCCCTAGAGGCAGATTCCATATCACATTTTTGTCCTCTCCTCCATTTTGGAGGAGCCTCACCATTTACATAAAAGCAAGCAGGAAGCGGCGTTACATCACTTCCTGAAGACGCCAATCACAGCGAAAAATGTGTCGGAGCGGAGGATCCGCCACGTCCGGGTCCTAACTTGATACCCCATACTAGGCTTTGCCCTCCGGAGCGAGACATGGAACGCAAGCCATCCCCAAGGGATTTGCCAACTTACACATGCTGATTACACCTAGTGCCAGGTCAGGCACTTCAACATGTGAGTGTTACTGCTATTGTTGTTGCTGTTTTATTTACTTTATTAAAAATTACTAAACTATGAGACTTTTATCCGTGTCTCCTGTGGAGTCATTTTTTACATCCTAGTTCCATTGTGAGCAGCCAGTGGAGTGGATTTATGCTATTAGTGGAACCAATCTGGTGTTCCAAAAGCGTTTTTTAACCGTCCTGTAAAAAGGGGTCAAAACATCTCTGGTGAGTGGCCACCTTTATACTGAGCACTCCTGGTGGAAGAACTAGAAATTTTATCTCAGAGCACTTCGATTTGGTGTTGGGATTTATAATTTATGGACTTTTTGCTTGCTATTATGATTTATTTTACCAGTGTACACATTTATGTTTGAGGTATTGTACATTTACTCTTTGTGCATAGTTTTCTATGAACATGTATAGCGCCATATCCTTTATTTCAATATTTTACACAGTTTAGTAATTTGTTCACTTTTAAAGGGGCAGCTGTTTGTTATATGTTCTCATCCCAACAGGGCGCCCTTATTAATATACATTTTTCAGGAATTTTGTTAAATTTGCTGTGTTTTTATCTGATAATGATTATTTTAGTGTATTTTAAGTGGAAATATTGCTTTGATAAACATTTGCGCAAATTTCATTGTGCCCTAAAAATCAGTAGCACCTTATTTTTATATTGCTGGTCATGTGCTTTCAGAAAATATATGGTTTGGGGGTTCTTTTAAAAACTGTAAGGGAAAAATAAAAAAAGCAATGCAAAAATGGTCCGGCCAGCTGAGTTTAAAAATGGAGCACAGGTCCGGGCAGTGAAAAGGTTAAAGAGGCAGCCTTCACCCTAAAGGAATAGATTTGTTTTCGTGTCCTAGTGGCAGGTTAGGGTAGTATAGTAGCTGGTTAGGGCAGTATAGTGGCAGGTTAGGGTAGTATAGTGTCAGATTAGGGCATTATAGTGGCAGGTTAGTGTAGTATAGTGACAGGTTAGGGCTGACAGAGACAGTGTGATAGTGATAATGACAGTATCCTCAGTCACTTACCCCATGGCTTTAAAAAACAAATGGGGAAGCGCTGATCCAAAGGTTGATAAATAAACCATGATGAAAGTCCCAAATGTAATGAAAATTCTTTATTGGCAAAGTGACAATACATTTTCTGGCAGTCAATCACATTTTTTCTCCTTGCCAATAAAGAATTTTCATTACATTTTGGACTTCCATCATGGTTTATTTATCACCCTTTGGATCAGCGCTTCCCCATTTGTTTTTTATATGTTCTTTCTCATCTGGTCTGTTGAGTTTGGGAGTTCCGGCCTCAGTTTGGTGATTATTACTTTTCCATTAAGACTTCATGGTGATCCTTGTTTGCGCCTGGTTTTTGATGTTTTTTTACTTACCCCATGGCTGCAGATGAAGACTCCCCCGGGTGCTGTGTCCACTACTCCTCTTCCCCCTTCTTCAACTTTGGGTCAGCCAGAGTGAAGGAGTCTGTCGGAGGAGTGGATGAGGCAGCCACACCCCCTAGCCCGCCCACTAACTCTGGCAGCCTCGGGAGATCCTGAGGGACAATTTGAGCTAATTAGACAACAGGGGAGTGGAACATTCAGCTTCCCCTGCCCCACTGGGCCCTCTGCAGATCTGATCATTGATGTAGATGGGCAGTACATGTACTAGTACATTTACAAAGCTGCATGGAGGGGGAAAGTGCAGCTGTATGGGGAACATTTGTGGGGGAGGAGGTTGGCTTCGGGGGGGCACAACTAAAATCTGGGGGGAATACCCACCACAGCACCCCCCCCTAAATCCAGCCATGTTAAATTTTTGCAGAGAGCTCATCTTAAGATCCAGGACACAGTCGATTCAAGTATAGAAACTGACTGATACTGCAGGCAGAAACACAGTATTCAGGATACAGTAAGTACAAGCCTTCTGGATTTAGAGACGTTCTTTGGCCTCATTTGGCAGAGCTTTTTCTCTGTACATCCAGGTTTATACTTCTGTTGAGAAGTCTCTGTTAAGTACCAGTTTACCTTCACTTTAAAGGGGCAGCCCTCACCCTGAAGGAATAGATCAGTTTTAGAATCTTCTATTGCAGTTTGTTTGAAGTTTATTGGATCCCTAGGCTCACTCTCACCCTATCCCAGTTCTCTAACAAACTAAAAACCACAAAAAGACATGCACAGCCTGTTCTCTGACATGAGTGACTGTGAACTACCGTGTGCCTGGCTATTGTGTGCCTATCAGGGAATAGAAGCTGGGAACAAACAGCTAGACCAGTCCCAGCTTTGCCCTATATATGGTAGATGAGGGGGAGAAAAAAGGAGGTAAGTAGATCCTGCTGGGTAGGAGGGCAATAAAGGGGGAGTTTGCATTTTCACAAAACCTGAATGAGTTAAGTAAATCTATATAAAGTTCTAAATAATCTACAGTATATAAAATGTTAACTAAACACCCTCCCCATACCCTTAGTTCCCACTGCACTCGCCTCCTTAGATGACTATCTTCTGCCACTCCTGCCTGAGGATGTAGTGGTCTGTGCATTTGAAAATTGCTCTCTTCTGCAGCATTCCTTCTTCCGGGACACCACCTTGTAAGAAAGAGGGCTTAGGGACATACCCATTGGTCATCACAGTCACGTGCCAGTGTTGACAAATGCCCACTCACCATTGGGAGCTTTATAAAACTACACAGCCTTCAGGCTGTCTAAGGCATTTATTTTCTGGGCTGCTCACCAGAAGCCATGGACAGCAGAAGATAATCATCCAAGGTTGTGAAGTAGGGACAGGGGGTGTGGGGAAAGTGCTGTGAGTTCTGCTTTTCATGATTGTGAAAAGATGAACTAACTCTTTAAACTGAACACATTAGTAAGACTGATCAGCCTTTCAGTGCTGATCTCCTTTTCAAAATGCTAGTTGCCTGACTGTCTTTGGTTTTAGTACTTATCATGGAACAGTCATGGAGCAAGTGAAGTCTAAATTCTGATTTGCATATTTGTTTTTCATTAACAATCCAGTATTTTCATTGACAGGTGGCAGGGGAAAAAAAAGGTTCAGGTCCCCTCCTAAACATTGTGACATTTCCTGAGCCTGGGAACATATATGCTGTGCCATCAATTAGCAGGATGTATTGGAGGTGTAAGTCTATAAATACATTTCATGTAAGAATCACATGTTGGCTGCTATCCCATTGCAGGAAAACAGGTAAACACATTAACTAGAAATTCATAGGGACTTCTATGTCTTCAAATTTGACATCAATATGCTGAATTTTAATTATGCAGGAAGTTGAAGGTGGAGAATGTGTCTTCAGCTGTGTGCCACAAAACTTTTCACTGTATAGGTTTTCTAACAGAGTTGTAGTAAAACCTTGTGTTTTAAAAATATATATTTTCCTTAGTTACCTGGCTTTTAGTAAAACAACTAAAGAGAACCCCTGAGGACAGAGATTTGGGAGTTGTCATTTCTGACTTGCTCACTCTGGCCAGGGATCCCCCACCTCCTCTAACTATCTGGTGTGTATGATATTATTATCTTTGAAGTCTGCTATTTACTGGAATCAGATATTTTATGCAAATAGACAAATACCCTTTCACCTTTCAATTTATTACTTGTATATTCATTTTTATATTCCTGACCTTTTACTTTTATATTTATGACCTTTGTATTTGTACATGTTTGTAGCCCTGATGAAGGGGTGTGTGTTCAAACGTGTTGAATTTTTTCTACTAATAATATTTTAGCATTAAAAACCTTGGACTCTTGGACATTTGTTTGGACATTTGTTTGGTGCTGTCATTGAGCTGTGTATGTGGATTCTCAACTTTGGGTCTTTTACCTGGTCCTAAGGGGGTACCTGTTTTGTGGAGTGCTACCAAGCCAGAGCCAGTTTTCCCAGTGACGATTTCAATGACCCTTATGGCCAGTTCATACCACATGCAGTCCAGTTCATTTTTTTCTGCATCAAAAAACGCATGGAAAGTAGGTTATATGATTTCCAGTGGCATAGTTCACACCAGTGCTTGCAGTTCTAGAAAAAAATTAGAACATGCTACACTTTTCCTGCACTGGACTGTACTGTAACGCTGTAATACGCATCAAAAACGCACTGGAACAAACAAAAAAACGCACTGAAACACGCATATCCTTATTTAAGGTTTAGAAAAAAATAGAGGGGAAAAATGCATTGGACTACATCAAAAACAGACCAAACACGCATGAAAATCGCACTGGAAAGCATCAAAAACGCGCATGCATAAAAGCATCTGGAACATATCCAGACTGCATTTCCATTGTGTGGGCCCTTAGAAAATCTGAATCCAGGATGCTGCTTGTCTTTGTGTTTAGGGTCTTAATCCTCTCTTTTTGTTCTGGTAACCTTTATCACCAAGAATTAAAGTGAAAGAAAATTCCAAATTTCAGGCTGTCACCAGAACAGGAATAAAGGGGAACTCTTCTGGTGACAACCAGGAATTCCATCAGTTTGGAGGAATTTCCTCCTGTTTTGGCTATAGGACAAGCAGTAAAGGCAAACTCTCCCCAGTGGGTCAAAAAAAAAAAAAAAAAAAATCTGACGGGGTATATAACCCTCCCTATCCAAAATTAAAAAAGTCCTTCCATTCCCTCCCTTTCTTCCCCTTTCCCCCTCTTCCTACTTTGTGTTCCTCTGTCCCTTTCTTTTTTATTTTATTTTCCCCCCCTTTTTTGATTCTCCTGGTCCTCGCCTTTCTACCTTCACCCTCCCCCACCTCACCCCCTCCTCCACCTCACCCCCTCCTCCACCCCCTCCCTTGGACCCCTTTCACACTGAGGCAGTTTTCAGGTGTTTTAGAACTAGAAATAGCACCTGTAAAGCGCCTGAAAACTGCCTATCATTCACTTCAATGTGTACTTTCACACTGGGACGGTGTGCTTGTGGGACAGTAAAAAAAGTCCTGCAAGCAGCATCTTTGGGGCAGGTTTGGAGCTTTAAAAATAGCGCTCCAAAAATGCCTCAGTCATTGAAATGAATGGGCAACACTACCAAAGCGCCACAAAAGCGCTTTGAAAAAGCCGCAAAATGGGTCTTTTTTCCATTTTTTTTAAAGGTCACATTGTCTGCCCGAAAAGCCCTGCAAACACTCTGTCAAAACGCCAATAAAGCACCGCAAAAACCACCGGCGCTTCAGTGTGATGTAGCCTTACCCTTTCTTTTTTCACACAAATTCTTTATCTGACCCTATAAAAAGGATTTGTTTTGATACTACTTTTTTCACAGTGGACCTCCATATACAATAGTGTTACTTTTTTTCTGGTTCTGCTGACCCTTGTGTGGTGTCGGCCCCCGCAGCTCGTTTCTATTAGGCCCGCATCTCCGCAGCTGCCTTTGTCCCCTGGATGTATACTTGTGGGGTGGACTTTATGAGGTATGAATTACTACATTGATATGGATTTTTTTAATACTTTTTTCCTCTCTCCCCCTCCTATCCTGTGTATCAATGCTATATGGTATATGTTATTATTATGTAGCACCCTCTACCAATAGGTAGGTGCTAGTAATAGGGTTTTACTAGGAGACTGTCAGCACAGGCGAATTTAGGCAGGCCTATGCTGCAAGCTAGGCCTGTCTGTTTTGATCTGGGGGCTGGGAGTGGTCAGAGTAGCAGTGGGTGTGGCCACCTCTGCTCTGGTTCTGGGGTGCCTCAACTGCTTCCAGGAGGAATGTTCTGGAAGAGGGGCAGGGCCTAGAACTGGAGTGGCAGGCAGCTTGTGTAGGAGCCCTGACCAATCCCCAATTAGAATTGGCAGGGGGCGGGCCTCCTATATAAGCTGAGGTAACATGCCACTGGGGAGAGTTGTCGGCTGAGTGACGTGGAGGATGGAATACTAGGCAGCAGCAGAAGGGCACCCCCATCTGGAGTGGGGTATGCCGATCGTGGGAGGAGGCCCAAGGAGAGCTGTGAAGGAACTTTGTCATTACACGGTCATTGGCAATATCTTTACTATTACACATTCATTGGTAAAGAACTCCTGGAGCAGAGGGGCGGTGAAGCTGTCAAAACGTATGGTCTGGTTAAGTTCTCCATCAAGGACTCAGGGCAGAGAAAGGTTGGTGTATGTACCGCAGTGGAGGGCTGGATGTGCCAGGAAGTCTGTAAGGGAACTTTGCTTCTACACGGTCATTAGCAAAGTCTTCATCATTACACAGTCAATGATGGGGAGTCCTGGATCAGAGGAGAGACTGTGAGGGGGGATGTGTCAAATCGATGTAGCCTGAGGGCACAGGATTTGTAGGCAGGGCTGGCTGGGAACAGTAGTCCATCATCCAACAATGTGCTTTTAATCTACCAGGCCTTCGGGGAGAGGTGCTGCAGGCCTCTGGCCTAGTAGCTGCGAGCCACCAGAGCCAGCTTAAAGGATTTATTCAGAGTGGGTCCTTCTAACTTTCAGAAGAAGATGTGCCATTACTTTACTTCAATATAAGATTTGTGCAGGAGGTGAGAAGTGCTGGGAACATCACCCTTACACAGTCAAGAGTGATGTCCTCATCCCTTACACGGTAATGGATGGGGAACGCCTGGAAGCAAAAGTCTGCGAGAGCTAAGCAGAGGAGGAGCAACGGTCTGCATGGTGATGCAGGAGGAAAGATCATAGCCATAAATATATGCACATCACCTCTTCTGGCTCTAACTATGTACTAACTTTTACAACCTTTAAACATGATATCAATTCAACTATACTATCTGCATCCCATATACCCTTTTTCCCCAACCAAGTTATACCCCCCCAAATAAACAAAACAAAACCAGCAAAAGACTGTTCATTGTCTCTGCAAGTGATGTACGGGAGTCTGGCAGCGGGTGATCTGGTAGATGTTTGTTACTAGTGGCAACTACACCGCTACAATTGCAAATATATTTTGTATATATACTGTATGTTTCATTGTACTTTATTTTGTATTGTATATTATGATTTGTCACATTTGATTCTGTCTTAGGCTGTAACAATGCATGTGTGAGTTGATCCAGGTAATATCCGATATCGGGATCGCAAAAGGAATTTTTTCCCCTGCTGGAGCAAATTGGAGCATGCTTTTTCTGGGTTTTTGTCTTCCTCTGGATCAACTATGGATATAAGATTGTGTATATAGGATTGTAATTTTTTTCCCCTTTTATTGGTTATACTAGATGGACTGGTGTCTTTTTTTCAGACAGACTAACTATGTAACTATGTAAGACCAGAAAAAGTCCTTAAGAAGCAGATGTCTAACTGCAAAACGTGTAGACTTTGGTTCTCATTTATAAATCTACTCTGTTTTACTCTCTAAGGTCTCTTTGATGAACCTAATTTTTGAATTGATATTTTTATACTGACTTTGGTTCAACTTTTATTAAAGTGATTGATAAGGTAAATTTTTTAAAATAACAAACATGGCTATTCTCATCTGCTCTGTGCAATGGAATTGCACAGAGCGGCTGCAAACCTCCTCTATTTGTGTCCCTGGCCAGCACTCCTGGCCCCTTTCCTTTGTCCAGGGCCCCCATGCGAAGCAGGAAGCCCTGCTGCTGCGTCCATTGATACAGACAGCAGGACTCATCCCTGCCCCCCACTCCATCGTTACTGGGTTCGATTGACAGCACTGAAAGTCAATGGTTCCCGATGCCCCAGCAAAGCCAGCAAGACCCAGAAATGAGAGGAGAGAAGACCTTCAGACGTGCATGGAGCTGGATCAAATGAGGGCTCAGATAAGTAAAAGGGGAGGTGAGGGGGGTGCTGACACCTAAACATTTTTTTACCTTATAGCATTTAGGCTTTACAACTATTTTAAAGATTTTTTGAATAATAAAAATAATATTTTTTAAAGTGGTGTCTGTGAACTACCTCTGGAGATATAGTTAAAGTCCCTGTTGTTTTGTCTGTGAATTGGTATAGGCTGAAAAAAGGCTTGTTGTTAGGCTTTAAAAGTTATGACTCCCATTTTCCTATACCCATATGTTCCATTTAAACATTGTTTGTACCACTATTACCAAAGTATTAAAGAAAAAAGAAGATTTCACATTGATATCATGTATAGCTGTTGAATACATATTCATATACAGTATCTCACAAAAGTGAGTACACCCCTCACATTTTTGTAAATATTTTATTATATCTTTTTCATGTGACAACACTGAGAAAATTACACTTTGCTACAATGTAAACTAGTGAGTGTACAGCTTGTATAAAAGTGTAAATTTGCAGTCCCCTCGAAATAACTCAACACACAGCCATTAATGTCTAAACAGCTGACAACAAAAGTGTGTACACCCCTAATTGAAAATGTCTAAATTGGGCCCAAAGTGTCAATATTTTGTGTGGCCACTATTATTTTTTAGCACTGCCTTAACCATCTTGGGCAAGGTGTTCACCAGAGCTTCACAGGTTGCCAGTGGTCGTCTTTGGGGTTGATATCATGTTGGAAAACTGCCCTGCAGCCCAGTCTACGAAGGGAGGGGATCATGCTCTGCTTCAGTATGTCACAGTACATGTTGGCATTCATTGTTCTCTCAATGAACTTTAGCTTCCCAGTGCCGGCAGCACTCATGCAGCCCCAGACCATGACACTCCCACCACCATGCTAGACTGTAGGCAAGACACATTTGTTTTTGTACTCTTCACCTGGATTCCGCCACACACACTTGACACCATCTGAACCAAATAAGTTTATGTTAGTCTCTTTAGACCACATTACATGGTTCCAGTAATCCATGTCCTTAATCTGCTTGTCTTCAGCAAACTGTTTGCGGGCTTTCTTGTGCGTCATCTTTACAAGAGGCTTCCTTCTGGGATGACAGCCATGCAGACGAATTTGATGTAGTGTGCGGCGTATGGTCTACACAATCCTTCACCCACAGTTAATCCAAAGGAAGGTGAAAAACCCCAGCAAAGCATGCTCCAATTTGCTACAGCAGGGGAAAAAATTCCTTCCTGATCTCCAGAGAGGCAATCGGATTTTCCCTGAATCAACTTTACCTATAAATGTCAGTACCCAGTTATATTATGTACATTTAGGAAAGAATCCAGACCTTTTTTAAAGTAATCTACTAAGCTGGCCAGAACCACTTCCAGAGGGAGTCTATTCCACATTTTCACAGCTCTTACTCTGAAGAAACCTTTCCGTATTTGGAGATTGCATTTTTTTTCCTCTAGACGTAAAGCGTGCCCCCTTGTCCTTTGTGATGACCTTAAAGTGAACTCAACACCAGTTTCACTATATGGACCACTTATGTATTTGTACATGGTGATCATATCTCCCCTTAATCTCCTCTTCTCAAGAGGGAATAGATTAATTCCTCAAATCTTTACTCAAAGCTGAGCTCCTCCATGTCTCTTATCAGTTTGGTTGATTCACTCCAGTTCCCCAATAACCTTTTTTGAGAACTGGTGCCCAAAGTTGAACTGCATATTCCAGATGCAGTCTTACTAATGATTTGTACAGAGGCAAAATTATATCTCTCTGTCTGGAGTCCACACCTCTCTTAATACAAGAAAGGACTTGGAACTTGGAAAGGACTTGGATCGCTTTGGAAAACGCAGCTTGGCATTGCATGCTATGATTGAACTTGTGATCCACCAAAACCCCAGATCCTTCTCCACCATTGATTGCATGTATATTCTTAGCCCCCAAGTGCATAATTTTACATTTATCAACATTGCCCCTCATTTGCCACTTAGTTGCCCAATTAGACAGTGCATTGAGGTCGGCTTGTAAATTGGAGACATCCTGTAGGGACATTATTCCACTGCATAGCATAATGTCATCTGCAAAGACAGAAATGTTACTCTTAATCCCAGACCCTATATAATTTATAAAGGTATTAAAAAGTAAGGGTCCCAACACTGAACCTTGGGGTACACCGCTGATAACCTTAGACCATTCAGAGTAAGAATCATTAACCACTACTCTCTGAATTCTGTCTTTTAGCCAGTTTTCTATCCATTTACAAATTGATCTTTCCAAGCCTGTAGACTTTACCTTACAATTGAGCTGTGTGTGGGGAACTATGTCAAACGCTTTTACAAAATCCAGGTATACCACATCCACAGCCACCCCTCTGTCCAAGGTTTCACTTAGAAATCAGGTTTTACTAAGAAATCAGGTTTATTTGACAACTTCTGTCTTTCATTAATCCATGTTGTTTGTTGCTTAAAATATTTTTTTCCAGCAAGAACTTGTCTATGTGGTCTTTTATTAAACTCTCCAGTATCTTCTGACTATAGAAGTTAAACTAACAATACTATAGGTACTCGGTAAAGACTTTGATCCCTTTTTAACTATGGGCACCATGCAGTGGTACCATTCCAGTTATTAACGAGTCCCTAAATATTAGAAACAATGGTCTTGAAATGACAGAGCTCAATTCTTTTAGGATCCGTGGGTGGATGCCATCTGGTCCAGGTGCTTTATCCACCTTTATTCTATCTAAATATTTCTGCACCATATCACTTTTGAGCCATTGTGGATCATTAAGGGCTGTGTCACTACCATCCTCATTATGGACATGAGCTCCCCCATGCTCCTTTGTATACATAGGGTTGAAGAAAGTATTTAATAAATTTGCCTTCTCTTTGTCACCAGTCACCCAATTTTTGGGGGTTTGTCCTACTATCTTTTGCAATCTGTCATTCGTGCCCTTTAACCACTTCAGCCCCGGAAGGATTTACCCCCTTCCAGACCAGAGCACTTTTTACAATTTGGCACTGCGTCGCTTTAACTGCTAATTGCGCGGTCATGCAATGGTGTACCCAAACGAAATTTGCGTCCTTTTCTTCCCACAAATAGAGCTTTCTTTTGATAGTATTTGATCACCTCTGCCATTTTTATTTTTTGCGCTATAAACGGAAAAAGACCGAAAATTTTGAAAAAAAATGATATTTTCTACTTTTTGTTATGAAAAAAATCCAATAAACTCAATTTTAGTCATACATTTAGGCCAAAAAAAAAGTCAATAAGCGTATATTCATTGGTTTGCGCAAAAGTTATAGCGCCTACAAACTAGGGTACATTTTCTGGAATTTACACAGCTTTTAGTTTATGACTGCCTATGTCATTTCTTGAGGTGCTAAAATGGCAGGGCAGTACAAACCCCCCCCAAATGACCCCATTTTGGAAAGTAGACACCCCAAGGAAATTGCTGAGAGGCATGTTGAACCCATTGAATATTTATTTTTTTTGTCCCAGGTGATTGAATAATGACAAAAAAAAATAAAAATTTACAAAAAGTTTCCACTAAATGATATATTGCTCACACAGGCCATGGGCATATGTGGAATTGCACCCCAAAATACATTCAGCTGCTTCTCCTGAGTACGGGGATACCACATGTGTGGGACTTTTTGGGAGCCTAGCCGCATACGGGGCCCCGAAAACCAAGCACCGCCTTCAGGATTTCTAAGGGCATAGATTTTTGATTACACTCCTCACTACCTATCACAGCTTTGAAGGCCATAAAATGCCAAGATGGCACAAAACCCCCCCAAATGACCCCATTTTGGAAAGTAGACACCCCAAGCTATTTGCTGAGAGGTATGTTGAGTCCATGGAATATTTTATTTTTTGACACAAGTTGTGGGAATGTGACAATTTTTTTTTTTTTTGCACAAAGTTGTCACTAAATGATATATTGCTCACACAGGCCATGGGCATATGTGGAATTGTACCCCAAAATACATTTAGCTGCTTCTCCTGAGTATGGGGATACCACATGTGTGGGACTTTTTGGGAGCCTAGCCGCGTACGGGGCCCCGAAAACCAATCACCGCCTTTAGGATTTCTAAGGGCATACATTTTTTATTTCACTCCTCACTACCAACAGAGTTTTGAAGGCCATAAAATGCCAAGATGGCACAAAACCCCCCCAAATGACCCCATTTTGGAAAGTAGACACCCCAAGCTATTTGCTGAGAGGCATGTTGAGTCCATGGAATATTTTATATTTTGACACAAGTTGCGGGAAAGTGACAATTTTTTTTTTTTTTTTTGCACAAAGTTGTCACTAAATGATATATTGCTCAAACATGCCATGGGCATATGTGGAATTGCACCCCAAAATATATTCTGCTGCTTCTCCTGAGTACGGGGATACCACATGTGTGGGACTTTTTTGGAGCCTAGCCGCGTACGGGGCCCCGAAAACCCAGCACCGCCTTCAGGATTTCTAAGGGCGTAAAGTTGTAATTTCACTCCTCACTACCTATCACATTTTTGAAGGCCATAAAATGCCCAGATGGCACAAACCCCCCCCAATTGACCCCATTTTGGAAAGTAGACACCCCAAGCTATTTGCTGAGAGGCATGTTGAGTCCATGGAATATTTTATATTTTGACACAAGTTGCGGGAAAGTGACAATTTTTTTTTTTTTTTTTGCACAAAGTTGTCACTAAATGATATATTGTTCAAACATGCCATGGGCATATGTGGAATTACACCCCAAAATACATTCTGCTGCTTCTCCTGAGTACGGGGATACCAAATGTGTGGGACTTTTTGGGAGCCTAGCCGCGTACGGGGCCCCGAAAACCAAGCACCGCCTTCAGGATTTCGAAGGGCATACATTTTTGATTTTACTCCTCACTACCTATCACAGTTTTGAAGGCCATGGAATGCCCAGATGGCACAAACCCCCCCAAATCACCCCATTTTGGAAAGTAGACACCCCAAGCTATTTGCTGAGAGGCATGGTGAGTATTTTGCAGCTCTCATTTGTTTTTGAAAATGAAGAAAGACAAGAAAAACGTATTTTTTTTTTCTTTTTTCAATTTTCAAAAGTTTGACACAAAAAGTGAGGTCTGCAAAATACTCACTATACCTCTCAGCAAATAGCTTTGGGTGTCTATTTTCCAAAATGGGGTCATTTGGGGGGGCTTGTGCCATCTGGGCATTCCATGGCCTCCGAAACTGTGATAGGCAGTGAAGAGTGAAATCAAAAATTTACACCCTTAGAAAGCCTGAAGGCGGGGCTTGGTTTTCGGGGTCCCGTACGCGGCTAGGCTCCCAAAAAGTCTCACACATGTGGTATCCCCGTACTCAGCAGAAGCAACAGAATGTATTTTGGGGTGTAATTTCACATATTCCCATGGCATGTTTGAGCAATATATCATTTAGTGACAACTTTGTGCAAAAAAAAAAAAAAAAAATTTGTCTATTTCCCGCAACTTGTGTCACAATATAAAATATTCCATGGACTCGACATGCCTCTCAGCAAATAGCTTGGGGTGTCTACTTTCCAAAATGGGGTCATTTGGGGGGGTTTTGAACTGTCCTGGCATTTTATGCACAACATTTAGAAGCTTATGTCACACATCGACCACTCTTCTAACCACTTGAAGACAAAGCCCTTTCTGACACTTTTTGTTTACATGAAAAAATTTTTTTTTTTTTGCAAAAAAATTACTTTGAACCCCCAAACATTATATATTTTTTTAAAGCAAATGCCCTACAGATTAAAATGGTGGGTGTTTAATTTTTTTTTTTCACACAGTATTTGCGCAGCGATTTTTCAAACGCATTTTTTGGGGAAAAAACACACTTTTTAAAATTTTAATACACTAAAACACACTATTTTGTCAAAATGTTTGATGAAATAAAAAAGATGATCTTAGGCCGAGTACATGGATACCAAACATGACATGCTTTAAAATTGCGCACAAACGTGCAGTGGCGACAAACTAAATACATTTTTAAAAGCCTTTAAAAGCCTTTACAGGTTACCACTTTAGATTTACAAAGGAGGTCTACTGCTAAAATTACTGCCCTCGATCTGACCTTCGTGGTGATACCTCACATGCATGGTGCAATTGCTGTTTACATTTGACGCCAGACCGACGCTTGCGTTCGCCTTTGTGCGAGAGCAGGGGGGGGGCAGGGGTGCTTTTTTTTTTTTTTTTTTTTTTTTTTTAATTATTTTTTTTGCTTTTTTATCTTATTTTTAAACTGTTCCTTTCATTTTTATTTATTTTTTAATCATTTTTATTGTTATCTCAGGGAATGTAAATATCCCCTATGATAGCAATAGGTAGTGACAGGTACTCTTTTTAGAAAAAATTGGGGTCTATTAGACCCTAGATCTCTCCTCTGCCCTCAAAGCATCTGACCACACCAAGATCGGTGTGATAAAATGCTTTCCCAATTTCCCAATGGCGCTGTTTACATCCGGCGAAATCTAAGTCATGAAATGCTCGTAGCTTCCGGTTTCTTAGGCCATAGAGATGTTTGGAGCCATTCTGGTCTCTGATCAGCTCTATGGTCAGCTGGCTGAATCACCGGCTGCATTCTCAAGTTCCCTGTTGGGACAGGAGAGCCAGAGAAAAACATGGAAGACGGTGGGGGGGGGGGGCATTCCCTCCCACTGCTTGTAAAAGCAGTCTAGAGGCTAATTAGCCGCTAGGATTGCTTTTACAAGAAAGCCGACCACTGGCTGAAAAGAATGATACCAAGATGATATCTAAACCTGCAGGCATCATTCTGGTATAACCACTCAAAGTCCAGCAACATACCAGTACGTTGCTGGTCCTTGTTGGGCATACATTGTAAACTTTTTTTTCATGCAGCCTGTGGGCTGAACGAAAAAAAGATATTGATCGGTGGGTATGCCCACCATTAGAATACCTCCCTTCATCCACCCACTTCTAATGATGGGCATACATGCACCGTATATATATATGCCGAAGCATGGGGGCATCCTCCCGCAAAAGGCAGGAGCAAATCGCTCCTCCACCCACTGCTGCCCCCACGCTTCGGCATATATGCTGAAGTATGTAACTGTGGTGGTGAAATCACCTCCGACAGCGCTGGAGTCACGGCTTTATGTATCGTGGGAGCAAACGCTGTTGCTGTCAAGATAAATAAATCCGTGCTGCAACTGAATGGCGTACCTGCTAAGCAAATGATGGTTAACTAAAAACCAAAGTAACATTACAGTATAACAGTAATACTTACCATACCTGCAAAGCAAAATACAAAAAAAACATAGTAAAAAATAAAACATTTAACGCAACCTGTGCCTACCTAAAAAATATATATGCCGAAGCATGGGGGCATCCTCCCGCAAAAGGCAGGAGCAAATCGCTCCTCCACCCACTGCTGCCCCCATGCTTCGGCATATATGCTGAAGTATGTAACTGTGGTGGTGAAATCACCTCCGACAGCGCTGGAGTCACGACTTTATGTATCGTGGAAGCAAACGCTGTTGCTGTCAAGATAAATAAATCCGTGCTGCAACTGAATGGCGTACCTGCTAAGCAAATGATGGTTAACAAAAAAACAAAGTAACATTACAGTATAACAGTAATACTTACCATACCTGCAAAGCAAAATACAAAAAAAACATAGTAAAAAATAAAACATTTAACGCAACCTGTGCCTACCTAAAAAATATATATGCCGAAGCATGGGGGCATCCTCCCGCAAAAGGCAGGAGCAAATCGCTCCTCCACCCACTGCTGCCCCCACGCTTCGGCATATATGCTGAAGTATGTAACTGTGGTGGTGAAATCACCTCCGACAGCGCTGGAGTCACGGCTTTATATATCGTGGGAGCAAACGCTGTTGCTGTCAAGATAAATAAATCCGCTCTGCAGCTGAATGGCGTACCTGAAAACAAAAAAGTGGTTAACAATAAAAAAAACAAAGTATAAAAAAATTGCATACCTATAAAGCAAACATGATAAAAACATAACAATAAAACATTGCAGTATAGAATGCAGAACAATAGAGAGAGAATAGAGAGAGAACAATAAAACAACAACTATTTTTGTTTTTTTTATTCTATATATTTTTTTGTGTTTTTTTCTTTTTTTTTACTTTTTTTTTGGTTTTTTTACACTTTTTTTTGTAACTTTAACTTTTTTAACTGGTACCAGGTTTGGGTCTCTCAAAATGCGACAGCATCTTGGGAGACCCTGTGGAAGTGTGCCTAGTCTGTGCAGTGCTGTACCCTACGCTAATACTCCACTAGTGTATGGTAGCGTTCAAAACATTCACCAATGCAAAGACCAGGATTGCCAGGACAGAGGGGACAATAATACCGGGTGTCACGCCTAAATCCGCGCTTGCTGCAGACACAACATCTTTTTTGGGGGGTTCGTTGGGTAGGGGTACTCGGGAGGGCATAAAGAAAATGTCTCTCATGCAGCCGGCTTACTGCATTTGGTTGGGGATGGTGAGGTGGAGCACCGTCTGGATACAGAAGGGCTCTGACGATCTCTTCCTGGAATTTAAGGAAGGATCCAGTCTGTCCTGAAGCTCTGTATAGCACATAAGCATTCAGCAAAGCCAATTGAAATAAATAAACAGACACTTTTTTGTACCAGCGTCTGGCCTTACGGGCAATTAGGTACGGCGCCAACAACTGGTCGTTGAGGTCCACCCCTCCCATATTAAGGTTATATTCGTGGACACAGAGGGGTTTCTCCACAACACCAGTCGCCGTAGGAATTTGGACCATCGTGTCTGCATGAAGGGAGGTGAGAACGAAAACATTCTTCTTATCCCTCCACTTCATAACGAGCAAATTATTATACTTCAAGCAGGCTCTCTCCCCCAGCCTAAGACGGGAATCTACAAGCCGCTGGGGAAAGCCCCGGCGATTAGGTCGCACGGTGCCACATGCTCCAATCTGATGATCAAAAAGGTGGCTAAAAAGTGGCACGCTCGTATAATAATTGTCCACATACAAGTGGTACCCCTTTCCGAATAAGGGTGACACCAAGTCCCACACTATCTTGCCAGCGCTTCCTATGTAGTCAGGGCAGTTTGTCGGCTCTACGTGACTATCTTTGCCCTCGTAAACCATAAAACTACATGTATAGCCTGTGGCCCTGTCACAGAGCTTATACATCTTGACCCCGTATCTGGCACGCTTGCTGGGAAGGTACTGTTTGAATGACAAGCGGCCAGAAAATTTAACCAGGGACTCATCAACGCAGACAACTTGATGGGGAGTAAACAAGTCTGCAAAACGTTGGTTGAAGTGGTTTACGAGGGGCCGAATTTTGTAGAGCCGATCGTATGCAGGGTCTCCACGAGGACGACAGAGTTCATTGTCGTTGAAGTGCATGAACCGCAAAATCTGCTCGTATCGTGCCCTGGCCATGGAGGCAGAGAACAAGGGTGAATGGTAAATTGGGTCAGTGGACCAATATGACCGCAACTCACCCTTTTTATTCAACCCCATGAGGAGGGAAAGGCCCAGAAAGATCTTAAATTCGGAGACCGTAATTGGTCTCCAATCTCTGGCAAGGGAGGATTGGGGAATAGTGGCGATGTGTTGACCAGCGTATAAATTGCTTTGGTCCACAATAGATCTATAGAGATCTTCGGTGAAAAACAGTGAATAAAAATCCAGTGGCGTAAAGTCAACTGTTTCCACCTGAATTCCGGGTTGGCCAGTGAAAGGGGGAAGTACGGGTGCTGCAGAAGTGGTGGGTACCCAATTCGGATTGGCGAATGCAGCAGGAAGGGCACTATGGGCACGACGGGCCTGTGTTCGTCTTCTTGGTGGCAGCGGGACACTACTTGTGCTTGCCACCTCGCCAGCTTGAACTGCACTTATGGGACTCGCCACGTCACCAAGTGTTACTGCAGTGCTGGATGTACGACCAGGGTGTACTAGGCCGCTGGTGCTTGCCAGTTCACCAGAAGGAATAGCGGCACTAGTACTTCTCTGCTCCATACGAGAGCCCTGCGGTTCTTGCACTTCAAGGACAGAATAAGTTCGGGGTCTGGTACGCCTGACCTTAGCAGGGACCACAACTCCGTCGTCAGAGCTATCTGTCATGGAGCCGCTGTCCTCTACAGGATCGTATTCTGAGCCTGAATCTGACAGATGAGTGACTTCCTCTTCACTATCTGTCATGCTCAGAAACCTGTAGGCCTCTTCACTAGTGTACCTTCGATTTGCCATTTTGGCCTCTAAATTTAGGGGTACACTAGTGAGACTCACAGGCAAAAAAGCTCCTGACTGTCAGCGACTGATTCAAAACGCTACCAAAAAACTGTTAGCGATCGCAGGGATCAGGCCTGACTCTGCGAACGCTGCAGTTATGTGTGCTTAGTGTTTTGTAAGTGTCAGTTATCGATCGATACTGCACTTGTGTGGGCTGGGCTGGGCTGGGCCGAGGAGCAAAACGCAGGTGCTAGCAGGTATCTGGGCTGATCCCGCTAACACTGCGTTTCAGGGAACCCTAAACTGCTGGGGAGTATAGATCTGATCGGATCAGATATCGATCCGTTCAGATACTATAGCACTAAGGGAGGTGTATGCTGCGTGCGTGGGTTTTAGCGGTACTGGCGCTAACCTGACGCTGCCTGGGGCGACGCAGACCTTATCTGATCCTAAAAACGTAACTTCTACCACCGCCGGGCAATTAGGGGGTTAAACCTTTATAAGGTAATAAACGGCGGGTGCCCTAAAACTATAATAAACTATAATAAACTGTAATAAACTATAATAAACTACAAAAAACAAACTATCTAACCAGCGTCACCCGTAACACTTATACGGTGATCGCTGGTGAAAGGGTTAACTAGGAGGCAATCAGGGGGTTAAAACCTTTAGCAGGTAGTATATGGGGGTCCCTGTCGCTATAAAACACTGACAGCGAACCTATATACTTACCTCCCTAAACTAGCGTCACCTGTGTCACTAATACAGCGATCAGAAAAACGATTGCTTAGCGACACTGGTGACGGGGGGTGATCACGGGGTTAACCTTTATTAGGGGGGGTTAGGGGGGTACCCTGGACCTAAAGGGGGGTACCCTAGACCTAAAGGGGGCTAACCTAACTGCCCTAACACTTATAACTGACACAAACTGACACCAATGCAAAAAAAAAAAACACTGCTATTGGTGTCAGAGTGACAGGGGGTGCAGGGGGGTGATCGGGGGGTGATCGGGGGGTGACAGGGGGGTGAAAAGTGTGCCTGCGTGTTCTACTGGAAGTGTAGTGTTGGTGCACTTACTTGGATGTCTTCTCTCCTCGGCGTCGGATCAAAAAGACCGGCTCGAGGAGAGATGACATCACTTCCTCTCCCACTGTTTACATTACAGAGGGAGAGGAAGCATTTGATTCGCTGGGAGCGATCGGGAGGGGGTGGCCATCAATAGATGGCCTCCCCCTGACCCCTCATCGCCCGCGAACAAGAGCCGACCGCCTACGGCACCGGGGGGGGGGTCCGATCGGACCCCCCGCCCGCGGGAAGGCATCACGTATCAGGTACGTGATTTTGCCTGCCCGTGCCGCTCTGCTCACGTATATATGCGTGAGGCGGTCGGCAAGTGGTTAACTGTCCCAGCAGTGCCATTACTCCAGTCAATTTCCAGGTAGTTAAAATCCCCCATTATTATCACTGTCCCAGCCCTTGCAGCCCTTCCCATCTGTGCAAGGAGCTGAATCTCCACCTACTTACTAACACTGGGAGGTCTATAACAAACGCCAATGATAACCTTTGTAATACGCACACCCATGTACAGTTCCACCCGTAATGCTTCAGACTCATCACATTCTCCATCAACTAGGTCCTCTTTCACACTTGCTTTGAGATCACTTCTCACATAGAGACAGACACCACCTACCCTCTGTTTTACCTTGAGTGAGAGTGATAACTTCAAATTGAACACAACTGCTCCCCATTCACACCTGAGACCTTGTAACACTAACGAGTCACATGACACCGGGGAGAGAAAATGGCTAATTGGGCCCAATTTGGACATTTTCACTTAGGGGTGTACTCACTTTTGTTGCCAGTGGTTTAAACATTAATGGGTGTGTGTTGAGTTATTTTGAGGGGACAGCAAATTTACACTGTTATACAAGCTGTACACTCACTACTTTACATTGTAGCAAAGTGTCATTTCTTCAGTGTTGTCACATGAAAAGGTATAATAAAATATTTACAAAAATGTGAGGGGTGTACTCACTTTTGTGAGATACTGTACATACATACTTTGCTTACATAAAATAGTATTCTTATATATCCAATAGCGGCATTTCTCACTGATGAGTATCAACAATGAACACATTGTTTATGAGAAAGAGGAAAAGGTAACAAGATATTATCAGCAAAAAGACATGTTCAGCGTGGTAGTAGGTTTTTCATTTTCACAGCTGTTTTAGAACTATAAATGAGAAGTTTTTTTGACATAGTGGAGTCTTTTGGCAAAAGTGGAAGGCTATAGGACCCTGTTGATTTCTTGTTTGACCACAAGTAGCTGTCAGTAATAGCTTCCGCTTAAGACTTTATACATGTTTCTTTCTGTCGAGATGTTTGTTAACCACACTCCTCGCTTCTGCATGGTGGTCTCATTTAAAATCTACCTAATGTGACCATATATTTTCGCTGGCCTTACAAAATGGAGCAGAGGGAGGTTCTTCAGCGATATCTTGATGGTTACCTGAGAAAAAAAGAAAATGCAGACGAGTTTACCAACGATTTTATGGTAAGATTTTTATATAATGTCATACACCAATACTGTCTGTTTAGGTATATCTTTGTGTATAATGTTGTCATATGTTGTCAGAATGGTAAAGTCATGAGCTCCTGGCTTGCTATTCAAAGGCCAGTCTCAAAGTGACCATATGCAGTCAGATTTTCATCTTCCTGTTTAATGAAACCCAAAAGCATCTGTGTAATATGAGGGTCTCGCTGAATGGACATACATGTATTATTTAGGATAGCCCCACAATATGTAGTATTTGATCAATGCTGCACAAACCAAACTATGTATAGCTAGCTGTAAATGGATAGTCCTCTGTTTCTGACAGCATCTAAAATCTCCATGTTCCCGAAATGGATACAATGCCCCAAAGTTCCCAGCAATCATTTATACCTAACTATGTACATTTTATGATTAAACACAAATGAGAACAATCTATATTTAACAAATAAAATAGAACATTTCCTTTATTGCTAAACAGTTGCAAGATCTAAGAATTTGACCTTACTAACCCATGACTCCTCATTTATGAAGCACCACACTGCTCAATTATAACTAGTCAAGTTTATGTTGTTTTTTCAATTAGCCAACCATGATTGGTAGACCTTATGTATAAGTCCAGTGAAGCCTATGCATATGTCTAGAACCCAGCCCTTTGTATTTCATTTACTCTTAACACAATTTGCTCTTTCAAGTTAATGTAGGTTTGTGTAGCTGGAATATTTATTTATTTTTAGGTAATCCCCTCCTTAGTCATCCTCTGTAATTATAAAATCACATGGAGAAAATAGTTTTGTACTAAATAATAGAGTGAACTTTGATCCTCAGGGATTTATTTAGTGCTTTTCAAAAGCTAACAAAGCACTTTAAGAAAATGATTACAAGCAGTGAATAGTGCAATGGAGTTTTCACAACCGTTTATGTACATTAAAACATCATAAGCATTGTCAGCTGGCTGCCTGTTTGTGCAACCACAGAGGATCCGCTTTACAATAGGCACTTCTGCCTATCATCAATTCATGTAATGGCCTGTGGCCCTTTGCCACTTGTGCAGCCCTCAGAGCCCCTTCAGGAAGTAGTCTGTGTTTTCCTTACTTAGGGTCTTATTCAGGCTAGCAAAGGAAAATATTTTTTGGACTGGGTTCTAGTAATTAAATGGCTTGGTTTTATTCTTTCACACTATCTTACTTTTTTCTGTACTGTCTATCCCTTTTCTTTTTTCTTTGATCTTTTATAATAGAGATATTGCTGAGAAAAAAACTAAATTGTGTAATACGCTATATGTAAAGCTGGGTATGCACACATAGATTATTTTTATGTGTGTAACACAGATTCCCCCATCCATGCTATACAGCCCAGATGGATGAATCTCCCATTATGGCTATTGCAATCTGACAGCTGCCACTAGCAGAATACCTGAACAGCAGCTGAATCTGACTTGATTCTGCAGCTGTTCAACTGACAACTTTACTCAGCTGTTGATGATATCCTGCTCGTCAGTCCTGCCTACTTAAGCCGTCCAGTCCAGAGGAGCTCTGCCTTCACCTTGGTCACGTCACAGAAACTCCTCGATCTCCTGCGATCCTGTTCAAGACTTGCTTTGCTGATGTTCCTTCTGGATCCAGATCCTGCTTGCTGTTCCACTACATTGATCCCTGACTTCAGGCTTGGCTGACTATCCGTTCCGGTTACTAAATTTTGGCTATGTTTTGACTATGTTTGTTCTTTTTACTTTTATTATTAAACAAGTGTGATTTAACTGTACTTCTGTCTCGGCCTGATTTCATGGTTTCTGACAGTAGGCGAAGGCCATGAATTCAGAAGATGCAGTCAATCCACTTGTTGGTAATATATTTTCCAGATTGGATGAGATGGATCACCGCATGGATCAGTTTGCCATGGAGTTACAAATGCTCCAGAGTTGCACACCTTACCTGGAATCTCGCACTGTGGCCACCCCGGTCGACCCTGCTGCTGCTCCAGTCTCTGTGCAGGTACCTGCCTCGAGTATTACCTCTATAAGTCTGGTTTCGCTCCACTTCCTCAGCGATTTGGGGGGATCCATTCCAATGCAGAGGGTTTTTTAACCAGGTTGAGATATACTTTGAAATGCTGCCCCAGGCATTTCCCATGGACAGAAACAAAGAAAGTTTTGTGATATCTTTGCTTTCTGAGAGAGCCTTGGCCTGGGCAAACCCTTTATGGGAGACACAAAAACCTGTTGTCTTGAGCTACCCTGAGTTTGTGGCTTTGTTTAAAAGAGTATTTGACATTCCCACATGCTACGCTTCCGCTGGCAAGTGACTCATGTCCATCAAACAGAGTACGAGAACTGTTGCCGACTACGCCATTGAATTCCGTACTTGTGGCTGCTTTTTCTCATGGTCTCTTGGATACCATCAAGAATGAGATAGCAGCCCGAGATATACCCACTGAGCTGGCGAAGTTGATCACATTTGCCATCCTCATTGACTCCAGACTCAGAGAAAGACTCTCTTTCAAGGAGCGCTTCCCTCACCTCCCATGCCTCCTGGTACCGAGTCGGTCAGTGAAGGTGAACCCTTGCACTTGGGTTTCACGAGTCTCTCTGTGGATCAGAGAGCCTTTAGGAGGAGGGAGAGATTGTGCCTTTATCGTGGCCAGGCAGGTCACTTTTTGAAGTCTTGTCCTACCTGTCCAGGGAACGCTTGAACCTTGAGGTACTGTCATGGACAGACCTTAGATGGTGTTGTTTCATCCCCAGTTATCCAGAAGGATAAGCCCCTGGTTTCAGTCACCCTTTAATGGGCTGAGTCGTCCGTCAAGATACAGGCTCTAATCGACTCTGGGGCTGCAGGCCTGTTCATTGATGCTGCCTTTGTATCGAAGCACTCGATTCCGCTGCAGCTGTGTGAAACTCCACTTGCTATTGAGGCTCTTGACGGGAGACCTCTTGTCATGGTTATGCAATAGAGCTTGTCGATCAGCATACCTGTCTCCATGTGTTCATCTCTAGAGACTAGCTGACCCTCACCTGACTGCTTTTGTAACCTCTCCTCTAAGCATGGCCCCACCCCAGGCCCTATCAGGAAACCCTATATTAACCTGTGCACTGCAAGCCAGCAGTGCTGATAAACCATTGTGTGTTAGCCTCTGTGTGTACTTGCTGTGTTTCCTACATCTGATTCCTGTTACCGACTTTGGCCTGTTCTTAACTATTCCTGTCTGCTCGTGACCCTGACCTTTGGCGTGTTCCCGACCATCCCTGTTTGCCTGTGACCCTGAACCTTGGCGTGTACTCTGTTGTCCTTGTCTGCTTGTGGCCCCGACCTTGGCTTGTCCCTTACTTTCCTTGTTGTTCCAGCCTGCTGCCTCCTTCCTCTTCTCCTGTAGTCTACTGTGAGCGTGGGCTATGAGACCCTGGGGGCCGCGACCTGGAGCCAGACTGCAGCGCAGTCCATCCTTACCATTAAAGGCTCTGGTGAACACCTGCTGGTTCTTAGACTCCACGCCCTGGGGAATCTATGCTCTAGCTCCCAGTGGGATCTGTGTCAGTGATCCAGTAGACCTGCTTCCTGGACCTCCCAGGGTTCAGTCCACAGCAGTCAGCCGTAGGGTCCACTACCTTGCAATGCACTCCTGATCCCAACGGTGTGCATCTGTCACCCAGCCTCTAGGTGACCTGACACCTCTACAGCCTGCTCATGTAACTCATGAGATGGTTCTGTTGTCCATGGCCGTAGGGGCTCTTCACCATGAGATAGACCAATTCCAAGTTATTTCCTCACCTAAGTTTCCACTGGTTATTGGTTATCCTTGGTTACAAAGGCACAACCCCTCTTTTGATTGGCTCCATGCTGAGGTTTTCTCCTGGTCACCACAACACAATGCAGTGAGACATGCTTCCAGAAGGTAGCCATGGTCCTGTGCACCTCTTCACTGTCCTCCCTGCCAGAGGAGTACCGCGATTTTAGCAATGTCTTTGACAAAGGTCAAGCTGTTAGTTTGCCTCCACACCGGCCGTATGATTGTGCAATTGACCTGCAACCTGGTGCCATACCCCCTTGTGGCCGGGCTTACCCTTTGTCAGTCTTGGAGGATAACGCCATGGAGGAGTATGTTGCAGACGCACTTTCTCAAGGTTTATCCGCAAATCTCGTCTCCTGCTGGTGCTGGTTTTTTCTTTGTGAAGAAGAAGTGGTGAACTGTGACCTTGTATTGATTATAGGGGTCTCAATCATTTCACGATTAAGAATGCCTATCCGATTACGTTGATTCAGAATTATTTGACGGCCTCAAGGGAGCAACAGTTTTCACAAAGCTTCATTTGAGAGGGGTATACAATCTCGGAAGGATTAAGGAGGGTGACAAGTGGAAAACTGCGTTTTAATACCAAAACAGGCCATTATGAGTACCTTGTAATGCCTTTTGGCCTTTGTAATGCCCCAACAGTTTTCCAGGAATTTATTAACAATGTCCTCAGAGATTTGTTGCAGTTATGTGTGGTGGTTTATCTCGATGATATCCCCATATTTTCCAAGTCCCTGGAGAGCCACCACACAAATCTCTGTCGTGTGCTTTAGAAACTAAGAGAGAACAATCTCTATTGTAAACTGGAGAAGTGCAAGTTCCATCGTGAACAGGTTAAATTCCGGGTTATGTCATTTCCACTGCTGGTTTTTCGATGGACCCAGAGAAACTTTCGGCAGTTCTACAGTAGCCCGTGGGTTTACGTCCTCTGCAGCGTTTCCTGGGCTTTGCCAACTATTATCGGAAGTTTATTCGTAACTTCTCGTCTCTGGTCAAGCCCCTGACTGATATGACCAGAAAGGACGGTAACCAACAGAGTAGGTCTCCGGAGTCCATTAAGGCCTTTGAGAGTCTTAAGGCTGACTTTGTTCCTGCTCCTGTGTTGGCACATCCTGATCCTACATTACCTTTTATCCTTGAGGTTGATGCTTCTGAGACTGGTGTTGACGCCCTTCTGTCCCAACGTCCTACCTCTGAGAGCACTATGCATTCTTTTGGCTACTTTTCCAAGAATTTGTCACCTGCGGAGTGCAATTATGAGATTGGTGACAGAGAGCTGTTGGTGATCATTTTAGCCCTGAAAGAATGGAGACATCTCCTCGCTGGTACCACTGTGCGGTTCTCATTCTTACTGACCATAAGAATCTGACATTCTTGTCTGAGGCTAAACGCCTCTCTCCCAGAAGGGCACGATGGGCTCTTTCCTTGTCAAGTTTCAATTACATTGTCACATTCTTACCCGGTACTAAGAATGTAAGGGCTGACGCCTTGTCATGACAATTTTCCTCCACTTCTAAGTTGGAGTTGGTTCCGGTTCCTGTGATTCCTCCTGATCGTATTCTAGTTATGGTTCGCACCAGTCTTACTTCTCCTTTGGGTGACAAAGTTCTTGCTGCTCAGGTCCATGCTCCTCCTAAGAAACCTTGTGACCGCTGCTTTGTCCCAGAGAGTCTCCGTACTGCCGTACTCCAGACTTACCATTCTCCAGAGGCTGCTGGCCACCCTGGGAGGAATCAACTCTTTTGGGCCATTTCCCAACATTTCTGGTGGCCTAGTCTACGTGCTGATGTAACTGCCTTCCTAGCTGCCTGTTCCATGTGTGCTCAGAGTAAGACTCCACGACACCTTTCAGTGGGCCTCCTACAACCCATACCCAATGTAGAGAGGCCCTGGCCCCACCTGTCTATGGATTTCATTCTGGAGTTACCCAACTGCCAGGGCTTCTAAGGAACTGGCCTCTATTTTTGCTCGGGAGATCTTTCGCTTACATGGGCTACCCAAGGTGATTGTCTCGGACAGGGGTAGTCAGTTTGTGTCACGGTTCTGGCGAGCCTTTTGTGCACAGTTGGGAATTCAGCTTGCTTTCTCCTCTGCGTATCACCCACAGTCTAATGGGGCCACAGAATGAGCCAATCAGTCCTTGGAGCAATTCCAACGTTGCTATATTTCTGACCATCATAACAACTGGTCAGACCTATTACCGTGGGCAACAGTGCCTTGAATTCTGCTTCCCGATTGTCCCCGTTTATGGAGAATTATGGTTTCCAACCTTCCATATAATCTGAATGGTTTGTTCTGCATAATATTCCTGCGTTAGAGGAGCATCTCCGTGGTCTTCGTTCCACTTGGGCACAAGTCCAGGAGGCTTTGCGACATGCTAACGATAGGTACAGACTCCATGCTGCCTGCCTGCACCTTTCTACCAGGTTGGGGACAGGGTCTGGCTGTAATCTCACAACCTCCGACTTCATGTTCCCTCAATGAAGTTCGCCTCTCAGTTTATTGGGCCTTTCTCTATTCTTTGCAGGATTAACCCAGTGGCTTACGCAGCGGACCTTCCTTCTAATATGCGTATTTCAAATGTATTTCATGTCTCCTTATTAAAACCTTTGGTCTGCAACCGCTTTACAACCTCGGTGCCATGTCCTCACCCTGTACAGGTTGAGAACCATGAGGAGTATGAAGTACAGTCCATTGTTGACTCCTGTAGGTTCTGTGGGCGCATACAGTACCTGGTGCATTGGAAAAGGTACAGTCCGGAGGAACGCTCTTGGGTCTCATCCTCAGACGTACATGCCCCTGTCCTCCTCCGTGATTTTCATAGACGTTTTCCCCTCAAGCCTGGTGGTCCTCTGAGGGGGAGGGGTCATTGAGGAAGGAGGACTGTAAGGGCTTGGCTCAGCCCTTCCTTCTCTGAGCTGGCCTCTCAGCCATCAACTAATTGCCAACTCCTATCTCTCCACAGTTACTCAGCTGTTGATTATATCCTGCTCGTCAGTTGGGAATTCAGCTTGCTTTCTCCTCTGCGTATCACCCGCAGTCTAATGGGGCCACAGAACGAGCCAATCAGTCCTTGGAGCAATTCCAATGTTGCTATATTTCTGACCATCATAACAACTGGTCAGACCTATTACCGTGGGCAGAGTTTGCTCACAACAGTGCCTTGAATTCTGCTTCCCGATTGTCCCCGTTTATGGAGAATTATGGTTTCCAACCCTCCATATTATCTGACTCGTTTGTTCCGCATAATATTCCTGCGTTAGAGGAGCATCTCTGTGGTCTTCGTTCCACTTGGGCACAAGTCCAGGAGGCTTTGCGACATGCTAATGATAGGTACAGACTCCATGCTGCCTGCCTGCACCTTCCTACCAGGCTGGGGATAGGGTCTGGCTGTCATCTCACAACCTCCGACTTCATGTTCCCTCACTGAAGTTCGCACCTCAGTTTATTGGGCCTTTCTGTATTCTTCGCAGGATTAACCCAGTGGCTTACGCATCGGACCTTCCTTCTAATATGCGTATTTCAAATGTATTTCATGTCTCCTTATTAAAACCTTTGGTCTGCAACCGCTTTACCACCTCGATGCCACGTCCTCACCCTGTACAAGTTGAGAACCATGAGGAGTATGAAGTACAGTCCATTGTTGACTCCTGTACTGTATGCGCCCACTCCTGCGGGGGCATACAGTACCTGGTGCACTGGAAAGGGTACAGTCCGGAGGAACGCTCTTGGGTCTCATCCTCAGACGTACATGCCCCTGTCCTCCTCCGTGATTTTCATAGATGTTTTCCCCTCAAGCCTGGTGGTCCTCTGAGGGGGAGGGGTCATTGAGGAGGGGGTACTGTCAGGGCTTGGCTCAGCCCTTCCTTCTCTGAGCTGGCCTCTCAGCCGTCGACTAATTGCCAACTCCTATCTCTCCATAGTTACTCAGCTGTTGATTATATCCTGCTCGTCAGTCCTGCCTACTTAAGCCGTCCGGTCCAGAGGAGCTCTGCCTTCGCCTTGGTCACATCACAGAAACTATCTCCTGCGATCCTGTTCAAGACTTGCTTTGCTGACATTCCTTCTGGCTCCAGATCCTGCTTACTGTTCCACTACATTGACCCCTGATTTCTGGCTTGGCTGACTATCCGTTCCGGTTACTGAACTTTGGCTATGTTTTGACTATGTTTGTTCTTTTTACTTTTATTATTAAACAAGTGTGATTTAACTGTACTTCTGTCTCGGCCTAGTTTCATGGTTTCTGACACACACTCTCTGGTTTAGGGGACAACAAGTTGAAATAGATGGCTGTCTACATTGGTCAAGGTCAACAGGATTTTTTCCTGATCTCTTTTTAATTTCCAGTGGGATAAGTCAGGACCGTCTTCTGTCCCCTCTCCTTTTTGTGCTCACCCTAGAACTCATCCTATGCAAAACGAGGGACAACCCAAACATACAAGAATAACATATCTGTGGTCTCTGACAGCTTTCTGTAACATTACATTCACTGGATATCATGGGTAGCCCTTTGGTGATCTCAGAGGCCATACTAAAGACCCCCTTTATTTATTTTTAGGATAATTATGCTCTTATTTTTACTGGAAAGCATGTCATTTCCATGATTTGTACTTTATTCCTATTTTGGAGGGTTATATACTGTATGTTCAAACAGGGGAGCTGCACACCAGCATCAGTTGGTTTCATGTCATCCAGTCAAGTGGGCTCCAAACACCTCTGCACACATGATTCAATTCCAACAAGGACCAGGAGCAAACATCTGAAAGTAAAGAATACATTTGTATCAGGAATTTGAACCATTAAAGTGGTTGTGACCCCACTTTAGCATTTTCAGGCAAATCCCCTGTGTTAGATAATGCTCCACTGTATGTGCTTTATTTAAAAAAGGCCTCTGTATACCTTATTTACGAGCGCCGCTCGACCCTCACATGACTGGCCACTATTCCGTCTCCCGATCTGACAGCTAGAGTGGGAGGATCCCCCGCTGACATCAGTCAGGAAGAGCAGAGGTGAGGAGGAGAGAGGCGGCCGGTCACATGAATGGTGCTCAGAAATAAGGTATACAGAGGCATTTTTTAAATAAAGTACATACAGTGGAGACATAGCATTACAGTGCCTTGCAAAAGTATTCACCCCATTGGCATTTTTCGTGTTTTGTTGCCTCACAACCTGGAATTAACATGGATTGTTTGAGGATTTGCACCATTTAATTTACAGAACATGCCCACAACTTTAAAGATGTTTTTTTTTTATTGTGAAGCAAACAACAAATAGGACAAAAAAACAGAAAAAGTCAATGTGCATAACTATTCACCCCCCCAAAGTCAATACTTTGTAGAGCCACCTTTTGCGGCTATCACAGCTCCAAGTCGCTTTCAATAAGTCTCTATGAGCTTGCCACATCTTACCACTGGGATTTTTGCCCATTCCTCCAGCTCCTTCAAGTTGGATGGTTTGTGCTTGGGAACAGCAATCTTTAAGTCTGACCACAGATTTTCTATTGGATTGTGGTCTAGGCTTTGACTAGGTCATGCCAACACATTTACATGTTTCCCCTTAAACCACTCAAGTGTTGCTTTAGCAGTTTGTTTGGGGTCATTGTCCTGCTGGAAGGTGAACCTTCGTCCTAGCCTCAAATCACACACAGAGTGATACAGGTTTTGCACAAGAATATCCCTGTATTTAGCACCATCCATCTTTCCCTCAACTCTGACCAGTTTCCCAGTCCGACTGCTGAAAAACATCCCCACAGCATGATGCTGCCACCAACATGTTTCACTGTGGGGATGGTGTTCTTTGGGTGATGTGATGTGTTGGGTTTGCGCCGGACATAGCGTTTTCTTTGATGGCCAAAAAGTTCAACGTTTTTCTCATTAGACCAGAGCACCTTCCTCCATACATTTTGGGAGTCTCCCACATGCCTTTTTGCAAACTCGAAACGTGCCATTTTGTTTTTTGCTGAAAGTAATGGCTTTCTTCTGGCCACTCTGCCATAAAGCCCAACTCTATGGAGCGTACGGCTTGTTGTCATCCTATGTACAGATACTCCAGTCCCTGCTGTAGAACTCTGCAGCTCCTCCAGGGTTACCTTAGGTCTCTGTGCTGCCTCTCTGATCAATGCCCTCCTTGGCTGGTCCGTAAGTTTTGGTGTGCGGCCGCCTCTTGGCAGGTTTGCTGTTGTGCCATGTTCTTTCTATTTGGTTATGATAGATTTGATGGTGCTCCTAGGGATCATCAAAGATTTGGATATTTTTTTATAACCCAACCCTGACTTGTACTTCTCAACAACATTGTCCCTTACTTGTTTGGAGAGTCCCTTGGTCTTCATGGCAGTGTTTGGTTAGTGGTGCCTCTTGCTTAGGTGTTGCAGCCTCTAGGGCCTTTCAAAAAGGTGTGCGTATGTAATGACAGATCATGTGACACTTAGATTGCACACAGGTGGACATCATTACACTAATTATGTGACTTCTGAAGGCAATTGGTTGCACCAGAGCTTTTTATGGGCTTCATAACAAAGGGGGTGAATACATACTCACATGCCAATTATCAGTTTTTTTATTTCTGTAAAATAGTTTTATGTATACATTTTTCTAATTTCACTTCACCAACTTAGACTATTGTGTTCTGATCCATCACATATAATTCAGATTTTAAAAAAATTGAACTAAAGGCTGTAATGTAACAAAATAGGTAAAAAGCCACGGGGGTGAATACTTTTGCAAGGCACTGTATCTAACACAAGGATTGCCTGAAAATGGTAAAGTTATTTCAGCATCAGGAGGGGAAGGAGCGGGCACTGGCTTGAGCTGACAGGCAGGGAGGGGAGGGGGAGAGGAAGACAGAGTAGAGAGCAGATGATGGAGGCATGTAAACTGACCATGGTGTCAGGGCTCAGCAGCCACGATAAACTGTGGTCAGTTTACAGGGAGGAGGGCAGAACCAGGCAGGATCAGCCAGCTATATTAGATGATACAGAGGGCCAAATTACACAGCATAAACACTGTGCTGTTATTCATGCTTTAAAGAGACAGGATCTTTTTTTTTTTTTTTTAGGGTAACAAACGCTTTATTAAGTTTCGGGTATCTCCACATTTTCTTAAGTTCAGTTATGTATTTTGAAGGGTTAGTTAAACAACATGCAAGAGTGCATGTTTTTAACCACTTAAGGACCAGCCTCATTTTGGATTTTAGGTGTTTACATGTTTAAAACAGTTTTTTTTGCTAGAAAATTACTTAGAACCCCCAAATATTATATATTGTTTTTTTTCTAACACCCTAGAGAATAAAATGGCAGTCAATGCAATGCTTTTTTTTTGCACCGTATTTGCGCAGCGGTCTTATAAGCGCACTTTTTTTGGGAAAAAATTCACTTTTTTGAATAAAAAAAAAAGACAACAGTAAAGTTAGCCCAATTTTTTTTATATTGTGAAATATAATGTTACGCCAAGTAAATTGATATCCAACATGTCACGCTTCAAAATTGTGCCCGCTCGTGGAATGGCGTCAAACTTTTACCCTCAAAAATCTCCATAGGCGATGTTTAAAAAATTCTACAGGTTGCATGTTTTGCGTTACAGAGGAGGTCTAGGGCTAGAATTATTGCTCCCACTCTACCGGTCGCGTCGATACCTCACATGTGTGGTTTGACCACCGTTTTCATATGCGGGCATTACTCACGTATGCGTTCGCTTCTGCGCGCGAACTCGTCGGGATAGGGGGGTTTCTAAAAAAATTTTTTTGTTTTTATTATTTATTTTACATTATTTTATTTATTTTTACACTGTTTTTTTAAAAAAAAAAAAACTTGTGTCACTTTTATTCCTATTACAAGGAATGTAAACATCCCTTGTAATAGACAAAAGTATGACAGGACCTCTTAAATATGAGATCTTGGGTCAAAAAGACCTCAGATCTCATATTTACTCTTAAATGCAATAAATAAATAAATAAATAAATATGCCTTTAAAAGGCGTGAGTGGAAGTGACGTTTTGACGTCGCTTCCACCCAGCAGTGTCATGGAGACGAGTGGGCGCCATCTTAGCCTCACTCATCTCCAGGCACAGAAGGGAGACGGACGCGATCGCCTCTGCCGCTACCGACGGCTTTGGTAAGCGCCGGAGGGCACCGGATCGCGGCAGGAGGGGGGGACCCCTCTCCCGCCACCGATAACAGTGATCTCGTGGCGAGTCCGCCGCAGGGACCACTTTTATCTGAAAGCCGACCGCCGCACGAAAGCGGGGTTACCAGGGCTATGGCAGCTAGCTGCTGCCATAACAACGATATCCACCGCCAAAGTTTGGACGTACATCGGCGTGCGGCGGTCGACAAGTGGTTAATAAAGCGATTGTCCTCATTTACACAGGCGCTGAAGCCATAGAGCATTATTGGTCTATGGGTTTTTGTGTTGTGAACTGCCAGGTGCTGCGTGCATAAACCTGTCATCTGAGTAATACAGAGACTACCATAGCTGACTCACTTCTAAAAAGGCTTCTGAAGTTGACCACTTGACTTCAATACTACCCATGTAGCTGACATGAAAACTGTATGCTGATCATGGGAGTGTACAACCCGTTAACACCCATCACACCATAAAATTCCTAAATAATATAAAAATTAATAAAGGTTGTGGGAAAGCTTTAGGCTGTAACCCAATTATTGGGTTAAAATCAATTTTAATTATGAGATAAACTTTAACCTTTAATACTAAAGAGAACCAAACAGACCAACATGCTTAGTTACCAAGATTCAAGCAGTAATATCATACACCAAGCAGATAACAGTTTACCAACCACTGTCCACCCACACAATGGACGACATTACCCCCCCCCCCATAAGGATCTACAGTGATGAGGGGTAAACAGAGCAACGGGGATGGTGGACAGGGGAGCAGAACAAAAGATCCAAAAGGAAGGCTGAAGATAATCCAGAGGTGAGTCCAGATGACAGACCTGAGGTAAATGCCGACAATGCCTAGTGATAGGAGAGGATATATAAGTGCACTCTCTGGCCAGCTGATTTGTCACCAATCCAGACCTTAGCACTGACTGAAGATCTGCCTAGCAACCACAGACAGCTTGTAATCTGAAACACAAAAAAGAGAGAACTAGCAAACATGCCCCAGAGAGTCATGTACTTCAATCACCATAGCCCTCTATTAGGAATAGAACCTCAGAGGGCCAAATCTCAGTTTTTTTTTATTTTTGTGGCCTTAATAGGAGTATAGGAGAAAAGTCATATGTAGTAAAGAGAGACTGTGGAATGAACTAAGCTCCCTACACCATTATAATGGCATAAGGAAGTGTCAAAAGTGGCATGCGCCACATTACCTAACTTCCAGTTAATGCTCCTGTTTCAGGTCTATTTGCGCCAACCGTGCCAGTTTCTATTCTAGAGTGAAACAGAAACTGGCACAGGGTCTGCCCCTAATTAACAGAGGAAGTACAGCTGTTTTCCATATAGAAAACTGCTGCAGATCCTTGCCAGGTTCTACATTTTGTATGGGATTTGAGCTTTTAGCTGACCTGTAGCGATGGCCCCGCAGGGTTGCTACGTGTTACAGCATCCACACATTTCACCCTGCTCCCAGACCTCCATTAGACATACTTTTCAGTCAATGAACAGTTTTTTGCTTGTTTTTGTTGTTTTTATTGGGGGATTGAACTTTGTTGGGGAAAAGGGATATGGGATGCCCATAGGATAAATTGTACTTATAGAATAAAGTAACTGCGTCACACAACCAAGCAGCAACCAAGCTGGTGAGCAGGCGGATGCAGGATCTTGGGTGGTCGGGTAGGCAGAATTCGGTAATACCCAAGCAGCAGAGGTACAGAATCAGATCCAGAGCAGAGTCAGGGCTAAGCCAGGGTCAGTATCAGGCGTGCATAGAAGGCACAGGAACTTTAGACAAAAGGCAGAGTTGAGTCAGCAACAAGGTATCAGGAATGAGCAGAGTCAAACAAGCCGGGTATACACAGGAACAAACACAGGATTAGGTCACAGACATTAGAAGCTGATGACCACTCAGCAATCTTCTGGTCTCTGGAGCCACTTTAAATAGGCATATGAATGGCAAGTATTCATGAACGCTCACGCTAATGCGAATGTGCACGTGTGCGTGAGTTAGGGAACCTCTAGTTGTCACTCGAGAATTATTATGTATAAGTGCATATCTTTCCCTGACATTTCCCTGACATGATTGCTCCTAATTAACACAGGGGTTTGCACCCCTGTGTTAATTAAGAGCAGCATTTGTTCCATTTTTTTATGTTTAGGAGAGTGGTGCAAGCATGTGCTTGCAACACTCTTTGTTAATTCCACCCAGTGTGTCAGTATGACAAGGCAACTTGCATTTTTAGAAGGAGATGTCAGTAATGGCAACCTCTATGTTCTTTCATGACCGGTCTAGTTTAAAGTCTTTTAGAAAATCATCTGCATGTCATTTTATTATCACATATGAATGTGTTTAAAATAAGAAACTGGGTGCCCATAGCAACCAATCAGTTTACTGGCACATAAAAGGGAAAATCTTTTTGCTTTGGACACAGTTCAGGTTTATGCACAGTATAAGGCTTATGTCTTTATGTGGATATGATGCATAAAGCAATTTTAGCTTATCATCTATATACACATGTAACACATGACAGTGAGGCATGGTAGATATGGAAACAGAATTTTGTTAATAATAAACACTGTAATGAAATTATACAAATTTAGACTTAAGGCTTGTTTATACTGGCAGCTATTATTGCTACCCCTCTGAAAAGTGATCCACAGTGGATATCTTTTTAAAGGGTGTTTGAAACGGTAATATGTCACATCCTAAGCATCTCTTTTAACTCTCACACCAACCTACTGTGCCGCAACCACATTTTACAGGACAATTGTGGTGCTGCCCCCTTCACATGAATTGGTACCATCTGCTGAATGTAACATGCTAATTCATTTTTGCTGTGGCCAAGAAGCAAAACGTTGCAGCCTTGACATGTGTACAGCCCTGAGCAGCTGCATTTCTTAACTGGGTGGTAAAACCACATCTAAACCACCTGCTTTTACTCCCACCCAGACTGTGTGAATGAGCCCTTGGTGGCATCATTAGAAGTATATAACACAGGAGCAAGGTATACAAAGCAGACAACTAACAAAATGTCTTCTGTATACATTGCTCATAAGCCATTTGAAGGCGCTACTGCTACAGAGATCTGTTGGCAGCAAGTACAGTGTATCTATAGGATTTTAGAGTGTATGTATAGGCATTATCCAGAAAGGTTTAAAACCCCTGTGTTCTTATTGTATGCAGTCTATGTGTAGGTGTCCCTAAAGCCTCATTCAAAGGGAATTTAACTAACAGCTGCAACAAGAATCAAGCGTGTTCCTGCGACTGGATTCAAACAATTATGTGGTTAGGAATAGATGATCACCCCTGGCTGCAAATTGATCATCTTTCTTTTGACCCATGTACAATTACATCCAGATAGCTGAGGCCACCGTCAGCCTGTCATTGCTTTGTACAGGATTCACATCCATCTGTCTATTCACCAGCAGGAATATGCTTTATTCTTGCTGCAGCCGTTAGTTAAATCCTGTGTGAATAAGGCCTAAACTTTCTGTCTTGCTGACAATATACACCAGAACAAAAAGATGGGCGAATCTCTCCAGCAGGGACAAAGACACTAATAAAAGCATCACAGAGGACCAAACCCTTCCTCTACTCTATCTCCAAAAAAAAAAAAAAAAAAAGTTTCACTCTTCTTGTTTCTGTTATTTTGAATTAACCACTTAAGGACCAGGCCTATTGTTTACAATTGTTGTTTACTTCTTTTTTGCTAGAAAATTACTTAGAACCCCCAAACATTATATATATATTTTTTTCAGACTCCCTAGAGCAGGGGTAGGCAACCTCGGCCCTCCAGCTGTAGTAAAACTTCAAGTCCCATGAGACATTGCAAGACCCTGACAATTACAGGCATGACTCCTAGAGGCAGAGGCATGATGGGTGCCGGGGTTGCCTACGCCTGCCCTAGAGAATAAAATGGCGGTCTTTGTAATAATTTATGTCACACCGTATTTGCGCAGTGGTCTTACAAACGCAATTTTTTGGGAAAAAATACACTTTTTTGAATAAAAAAAATAAGAAAATAGTAAAGTTAGCCCAACTTTTTTTTTTTATTATGTGAAAGATAATGTTACGCTGCTCATGGAATGGCGACAAACTTTGACCCTTAAAAATCTCCATAGGCGATGTTTAAAAATGTCTACAGGTTACCAGTTTTGAGTTAGGCCCCATTCACACTAGCGCGTTTTTTGATGCATTTTGCATTTTGCAGAAATGCACGGGAATTTTTTAACATGGGTTCCTATGGAACATGTTCACATCAATGCTTTTTTGTATCTCAGCGTTTTTGGAAAGGGTCGGGGACTTTTTTTCATGCAAAAAGCAGCGTTTTGCATGTAATGGTTTTCAATGGACAAGCATCAAAAACGCAAGTGCTGCGTTTTTGCAGCGTTTTTGATGCGTTTTTGATGCGTTTTTGGTGCGTTTTTGCCGTTTTTTTTTTTTTTGTAATTTTTTTTTAAGACTGTAAAAAAAAATGAAAAAAAAAAAAAAAAACGCAAAACGCAAATCGCGGCAAAAACGCGGCTCAAAAACGTGGCAAGCATGAAAAAAAAACCTCCAAAAACGCTCAAAAGCAACATGCATAGGTGTGAATCGAGCCTTACAGAGGAGGTCTTTTGCTAGAATTATTGCTTTCGCTCTAATGATCATAGCGATACCCCACATGTGTGGTTTGAACATGTGTGGTTTACAAATGCGGGTGCAACTTAAATATGCGTTCACTTCTGCATGCGAGTAAGGAGGGACGGGGCGCTTTCATTTTTTTTTTTTGTTATATTATTATTATTTATTTTACTTTTTATTTTTTATTTTTAAACTGTCCTTTAAAAAAAAATGGGATCACTTTTATTCCTATTACAAGGAATGTAAACATATTTAATGCGAGATCTGGGGTCAAAAAGGCCTCAGATCTCACTTTTACACTTAGTAAAAGCAATAAAAAAAAAAGTTTTTTTTTTTTTTTTTTTTTTTATGGAAGAAAAAAATTGTCCCTTTAAGGCTGTTGGGCAGAAGTGTTGTTTGACGTCGCTCCCGCCATCTAATGGTATGCAGTTGAGTGGGGGCCATCATTCCCTCACTCGACTTCCTGCCTCTGAGGGGAAAGGACCGGATAGTCTCCGCCACTACCAATGGCTCCGAAAAGCGGCGGAAATGACTGGGATGCAGCGGGAGGGGTGTGGGCACCTCTCCCACAGGGGAGGGGTGTGGGCACCTCTCCTGCCACTGATAAAAGTGATCTTGCGGCAAATCAGCTGCAGAGACCACTTTTAGCTTAAAGCAGACCGCCCGCCGTTAAAAGACGGTATTTAATGTCAAAGGACCAAAGGACCAGGAGCTGGTCTGACACTTTCCCTGCTGAAGGTAAAGCAGACTGCAGAGATGGGTGCTTTTCCTGGGGCCATCCACCAAAGACATTTAAAAGTTAACCTAAAAATGTGATGTGAATGACTGAACCTGTATCATTTCCACTGTTGTGACAGGAGATCCAGGTATTGACAGTTGATTTAAATCTTTAATTATTATTATTATTATTTTTAGGAGTTAGTAATAATACACAGATTTGATTTATGTACACTGCATGCACCATGAAACAGCAGTCAGGGGGTTAAGCTGGGAGTTTGGTCTTTCCCATGACATCAATATAAAGCTGTGTGCAGATATTCACTCCCTTACTCAAAATGTCAGATGACATTAATCAGGGCACAAACCAAAAACATGAAGAAAACATTATGATCTGAAAAATAACTGGCAAGCATACTACTGTTCTCACTTTGACATACCTCTCAACATTAGAGTTAGAGAAAAAGGGACACATAAGGAGGTGGACATGGCTACGCTGCACTCCATTTCGGGCACCACTAAATAGAGGTGTATAGAGTGCAAAGATCAGGAATGCAAAATGGTGTATAGAGTGCAAAGGTCAGGAATGCAAAATGGTGTATAGAGTGCAGGGGTCAGGAATACTAAATGGTGTATAGAGTGCACGGGTCAGAAATACAAAATGGTGTATAGCGTGCATGGGTCAGGAATACAAAATGGTGTATAGAGTACACGGGTCAGGAATACAAAATGGTGTATAGAGTGCAAGGGTCAGGAATACAAAATGGTGTATAGAGTGCATGGGTCAGGAATACAAAATGGTGTATAGAGTGCAAGGGTCAGGAATACAAAATGGTGTATTGAGTGCAAGGGTCATGAATGCAAAATGGTGTATAGAGTGCAAGGGTCATGAATACAAAATGGTGTATAGAGTGCAAGGGTCATGAATACAAAATGGTGTATAGAGTGCAAGGGTCATGAATGCAAAATGGTGAATTGAGTGCAAGGGTCTTGAATGCAAAATGGTGTATAGAGTGCAAGGGTCATGAATGCAAAATGGTGTATAGAGTGCAAGGGTCATGAATGCAAAATGGTGTATAGAGTGCAAGGGTCATGAATACAAAATGGTGTATAGAGTGCAGGGGTCATGAATACAAAATGGTATATAAGGTGCACGGGTCAGGAATACAAAATGGTGTATAGAGTGCAAGGGTCATGAATGCAAAATGGTGTATAAAGTGCAAGGGTCATGAATGCAAAATGGTGTAGAGAGTGCAAGGGTCATGGATCCAAATGGTGTATAAAGTGCAAGGGTCATGAATGCAAAATGGTGTAGAGAGTGCAAGGGTCATGGATCCAAATGGTGTAGAGAGTGCAAGGGTCATGGATCCAAATGGTGTATAGAGTGCAGGGGTCAGGAATACAAAATGGTGTATAGAGTGCACGGGTCAGGAATACAAAATGGTGTACTGAGTGCAAGGGTCAGGAATACAAAATGGTGTACTGAGTACAAGGGTCATGAATGCAAAATGGTGTATAGAGTGCACTGGTCAGGAATACAAAATGGTGTATAGAGTGCACGGGTCAGGAATACAAAATGGTGTATAGAGTGCAAGGGTCAGGAATACAAAATGGTGTATAGAGTGCATGGGTCAGGAATACAAAATGGTGTATAGAGTGCAAGGGTCAGGAATACAAAATGGTGTATTGAGTGCAAGGGTCATGAATGCAAAATGGTGTATAGAGTGCAAGGGTCATGAATACAAAATGGTGTATAGAGTGCAAGGGTCATGAATACAAAATGGTGTATAGAGTGCAAGGGTCATGAATGCAAAATGGTGAATTGAGTGCAAGGGTCTTGAATGTAAAATGGTGTATAGAGTGCAAGGGTCATGAATGCAAAATGGTGTATAGAGTGCAAGGGTCATGAATGCAAAATGGTGTATAGAGTGCAAGGGTCATGAATACAAAATGGTGTATAGAGTGCAAGGGTCATGAATACAAAATGGTATATAAGGTGCACGGGTCAGGAATACAAAATGGTGTATAGAGTGCAAGGGTCATGAATGCAAAATGGTGTATAAAGTGCAAGGGTCATGAATGCAAAATGGTGTAGAGAGTGCAAGGGTCATGGATCCAAATGGTGTATAAAGTGCAAGGGTCATGAATGCAAAATGGTGTAGAGAGTGCAAGGGTCATGGATCCAAATGGTGTAGAGAGTGCAAGGGTCATGGATCCAAATGGTGTATAGAGTGCAGGGGTCAGGAATACAAAATGGTGTATAGAGTGCACGGGTCAGGAATACAAAATGGTGTACTGAGTGCAAGGGTCAGGAATACAAAATGGTGTACTGAGTACAAGGGTCATGAATGCAAAATGGTGTATAGAGTGCACTGGTCAGGAATACAAAATGGTGTATAGAGTGCACGGGTCAGGAATACAAAATTGTGTATAGAGTGCAAGGGTCAGAAATACAAAATGGTGTATAGAGTGCACGGGTCAGGAATACAAAATTGTGTATAGAGTGCAAGGGTCAGAAATACAAAATGGTGTATAGAGTGCACTGGTCAGGAATACAAAATGGTGTATAGAGTGCACGGGTCAGGAATACAAAATTGTGTATAGAGTGTACGGGTCATGAATACAAAATGGTGTATTGAGTGCAAGGGCCATGAATGCAAAATGGTGTATAGAGTGCTAGGGTCATGAATACAAAATGGTGTATAGAGTGCAAGGGTCATGAATACAAAATGGTGTATAGAGTGCAGGGGTCATGAATACAAAATGGTGTATAAAGTGCAGGGGTCATGAATACAAAATGGTGTATAGAGTGCAAGGGTCATGAATCCAAATGGTGTATAGAGTGCAGGGGTCAGGAATACAAAATGGTGTATAGAGTGCACGGGTCAGGAATACAAAATGGTGTATAGAGTTCAGGGGTCAGGAATACAAAATGGTATATAAGGTGCACGGGTCAGGAATACAAAATGGTGTATAGAGTGCACGGGTCAGGAATACAAAATGGTGTATAGAGTGCAGGGGTCAGGAATACAAAATTGTGTATAGAGTGCACGGGTCAGAAATATAAAATGGTGTATAGAGTGCAAGGGTCAGGAATACAAAATGGTGTATAGAGTGCAGGGGTCATGAACACAAAATGGTGTATAGAGTGCAGGGGTCAGGAATACAAAATCGTGTATAGAGTGTACGGGTCAGGAATACAAAATGGTGTATAGAGTGCAGGGGTCAGGAATACAAAATTGTGTATAGAGTGCAGGGGTCATGAATACAAAATGGTGTATAGAGTGCAAGGGTCAGGAATACAAAATGGTGAATAGAGTGCAGGGGTCAGGAATACAAAATGGTGTATAGAGTGCAGGGGTCAGGAATACAAAGTGTTGTATAGAGTGCAGCATCAAGAATACAAAATGGTGTATAGAGTGCAGGGGTCAGTAATACAAAACGGTGTATAGAGTGCAGGCATCAGGAATACAAAATGGTGTAAAGAGTGCAGGGTTTAGGAATACAAAATGGGAAATTGAGTGCAAGGGTCAGGAATACAAAATGGTGTATAGAGTGCAGGGGTCACGAATACAAAATGGTGTATAAAGTGCAGGGGTCAGGGATAAAAACCGATAGAGTGCAGGGGTTACCTTATTTGAAGTGCTTTGTAATAACTTACATTTTAATTTTCAGAATTTCCTGTCAAAGGAAGGAGGTGGCATTCACACTTGAAAAGCATCAGCTACTTCTCTTTTGAACTGTTTACTATTTTTAATACCACTTCATGTTTATGTCATCTTTGGATTTGGCACTACCACCACATCTATTGCCTTCTTAAAGTGGTTCTAAAAGCAGAACATTTTTTACCTTAAAGTAAAAAATGCTTCAGTGAAAGTATCCCCCCTCACCTCCCATTATACTTACCTGTGTCCTATCTAGATCCAGTTCTCTCTCACACACAGTTCAGCTCGGGAGCAAGCCAGCAGGTGCACCCCCATAGGAAGTGGCTTCCTATGGTGGTTCACTGAGAAGAGGAGAAGCCTGGAGCGCCAACAGGGGACCCTTTGTGTAATACTATTGCACAGATCAGGTAAAGATAACATGTTTATTATGTTAAAAAAAACTGGGTCTTTTCAGACTCTTTAACATTCATATAGTAGAAGTAGAACTTCTTTCACATGTAATATTCTTTTAATGTGCTAAATGCAGACAAATGTATCCAAAAAAAAGCACACTAAGGTGTCTCAATGTGTGCATGCTGGTCCTTTGCTCTTTCGAAACTTACAGTCATATTAAAGCCAGAAAAAATTTCATGACTGCAGTCCTCGTTGTGGACGATGTCTATGGTACATTTTGTTCATTTGCTAAATTTTGTCTGCTTCCCATCTAGGAATAAAATGAATGCCCTTGGATGATTCCTTTTGGTTTACCCACATCAGATGCTGTTTTACATTTAAGTTTTATAGACTTTACACTCCAGAGACTGCATCTTGAATACAGAAGAAAAAAAATAATCTTCTGTTGCTGTATTTTCACATCCTTGCCCTTTTTGTTAAAAATTATTATTTTTTCTTTAGTTTCTCAGATGGGAGGTTTATTAGGATCTCATATGCTGGAAATCTTCAGTTGCTGGCGTCATACTTTTGCATGAGTATTCTTTCCAGCAGTCATTTAGTTCCTAAAAAATAGTCCCTAGAGTATGCCAGTTCGAACAGTCATCACATTCACAACAAATTCCTCATTTTTGGCCTGATGGTATTATAAACAGTATGTACAGTATCAGAATATACAAAGGGCAGACTGGGCACAGGCCTTACACCATGCAAATGTACATTACCTGAACCTTCAAACATATTATTTGCCGCCATGATGTGACTAATTTACAGAGACTATACCAGTAAATAATGTATAAAACTTGATATATACGGCCCAAATTATAACAATAAAAGCTAAACCAAGTGAGTGTATCATAAAACAAAAGAGAAAATGAAAGTGTGAACAGTGAAAAAAAAATGAATTACTGAATATATAAATAAGTGAGTGGGGATATGTGAATGTGTCTCCAATCACGTGTGACTCTGTAAATATGCAAAAATAAAATAAAGTGCAAGAAAAAACTAAAATGGCATAAAGAGATAGGTGTGTATCATCTGTGATGTTACCTCCAGTGTATACCCTCAATAAAACTATGAATGGAAGCACGTGAACAACAGTAAAAAATGTGTAAAACCAAAAAATAAATAAATAAATAAATATATATATAGATATATATATATATCTATATATATATATCTATATATATATATAGATATATATATATATAATGACCAGGCAACAGAGTAATGGATAAAAAATAAAAAATGAAAAAAAGTGAAAAAATTATATATACGTGACTGTATATATAAAGAAAGTCCCAAAAACAATCAATCAGATGTCCATTGGTAAATGACTAAGTGTCCACCATTCACAGATCGTTATTTGAATTATTGTTTTGGGACTATATATTTTTTATATATTTTTTCCATACACTTAGTCATTTACCAATGGACATCTGATTATATATACACTCAGGTATATATAATTTTATAATTGTTTCACTTTTTTTCATTTTTCATTTTTTATTTTTTATCCATTACTCTGTTGTCTGGTCATATATATACATATTTTTTGTTGGTTTTACACATTTTTTTACTGTTGTTCACGTGCCTCCATTCATAGTTTTATTGAGGGTATATACTGGAGGCAACATCACAGATGATACACACCTGTCCCTTTATGCCATTTTAGTTTTTTCTTGCACTTTATTTTATTTTTGTATATTTACAGAGTCACACGTGATTGGAGACACATTCACATATCCCCACTCACTTATTTATATATTCAGTAATTAATTTTTTTTCACTGTTCACACTTTCATTTTCTCTTTTATTTTATGACACACTCACTTGGTTTAGCTTTTATTGTTACAATTTGGGCCGTATATATAAAGTTTTATACATTATTTATTCAGAGGTTCTGTCTCACAAAAATATTTTACTCTCACAAACAGCGCCAATTCCCCTTTTTTTGTACTATTTTATTATCCTGGACTCCACCTGGTGGTGTTCTTCATAGGGGGGCTGCAGTTCCTTCATTTCCTAAGCGTGGGGAAAATTTGCCCTTAATATACCAGTAAATTATATCCACAATTAAAATGTTTTTATTTGCGTTAAATGCATAGAATGAAATGATTATAGGTCTTCAGAGAACATTTTAAATCAGTAACTTTTAACCTCTGACTCACTCAAAAGGTAACCAGAAACCAGAAAACATTTGGTGTTACAATTCTTCCAGGACCATGATGGAGAAAAAAGTTGAGAAACCAAAAAAAATATTTTTTAAACGGTACTACATGATATATGTTTGTATGATAGTGTAAAAAAAGTTTTCGTTTTATAGTACAAAAGTTCATTATAAAAAAGAAAAAAATCCATATCAATGCCCTTATTCATCCCACAAGCAAACACCTATAGAATTAATGTCCTTTATCGTAAAGTATTCCACTGCTGCCAAGTAATTCTACTGCTGCCTTTAGTATGGTTACTCCTTTGATATGTGGAGGTATGTTATGTATATGACATTTTGACTGAGGGGATTCTAGATGGTTGGGTAATTTATTTATTAATAGATGCTTTACCATCTATTTCAGATTGCCTGATTGGGATTTTGACCTGTAGAAGGCAGCAGTCCGACAGAACCCCAAGATAAATCAAACACTATTTAAGTTGCATGTTTGTGTTAATTGAGGGGCATGCCTATCATGTCTGCCTTGTCTGGTCATTCCTACTTATCTATTTTGAAAGTAGACAAGTTTGTGTTCACTATGTGTGGAAGGATTTTTTCTTCAGTTCCTTGATGTGTATTCAACAATGAACATTGTTTTTTGGTATTTATGTGCCCCTTAGATATTTACTATTGTTTTGGGTTTAAGGGAATTGATGGTCCCCTACCCATCCCTATTAACACCACTTGGAGGTGATGCTGGATATGTTGGTTCTCTTGGCCCATTGCCCTGGAATTATTGTTTTTCTACAGCAATGTTTACTAACAAAGAAATAGCTGACATGGTAGGTTAGATGGTAATGAAATATTACATTTATATGTGTTTGATTGAAGATTTGATGTATACTGTTCTGTCAAATAATACATTTATGTACAGTATATATGCTAGAGATTGAATGTCTCTATCCTACTCCTGATGAAGTTGATTGGAAGTTCAATGAAACATGAGATTTGAGGCTCAAAGATATTCCATGCTTTGTGTTTCACATCATGTACACACAAAGATTTGCTAATGATGGCAAACAATGTTATATAGGGTAGGGGTTGAGCTTGGAGGAGGTGTCCATCTGTATGATCTTTTAGAACTTGTATGTGTTATATATTTTTTTTCTGGTGAACTTTTGTACAATAAAACTTTTTAAGATATCCTGTGAATGTTTCGGGCAGTACCATTTTTTGGCGTCTATTCTTTTCTTTCCTTATGTGTATTGGGGATGTATGTATGGGAATAACAGATGTAGGATCTATATCACATGTTAAGAATTCTGCTAGGAATACCAGAATTTATGCCAGTACTTCAAATGGTACTCATTGAATCTTTGCCAGTACTGCCAATGGTGCTAGCATAATCCCTGCCAGTACTTCCTGAAACAAGTTGGAGCATGTCATTTGACCCAAAGGGTATTTAAGTATCAGCCCTGGAGGTGACTGGTGCTGTGTCTTCTTGTCAGCTACCAGGGAAATGCTAGAAAAGAGCTTTTATGCTTAGCTGTTACTTTGACCATTGCCAACCCAGATTGCCCTGACCATTCTGCTGTTTTCCTTGCCCATCGATGACCTTTGCCTGGGCCTGACCACTCTCTGCCTGCTGCCTGCCATAACCTCTGCCTGGATCTTACCACTCTGCCTACCACCTGCCATGACCTCTGACTGGGCCTGTTTTTTTGCCAACCACCTAGTGTACAGCCTCCCAACCATAGCCTTCCTGTCATCACTTACACCTTGGTAGGGCGATCCTGAGGCCTGCACCTGGTAACATCCCACAGCAAAGAGCTCTGGGGCGATTAGTGGTCCTGGTTTACCTTCACTATCAAAAGCTCTGGTAAGAACCAGCTGGTGTTTACACGTCTTGCTTCGGGTAAGCCTTAGTCACCTGCTATGGAAGTCGCCCTAACACTTAGTCAAATCCACTCCAATGGGGAAATAATTTCTGCTTGATCCCTAGGGCGATTGGATACTACCTGAATCATCAGCTTAGAGTGCCCAATTAATATTCCTGCAAAATGTTAATAATGTAGAGACAGGTTAATAACATCAAGGGAAACACATTCATAAATATATAGAAGCCTTTATGTTAAAAAGGTGGACTTTTAACGTATGCTCATCGGTACAATATACTGTAGTTAAAACCATAATTTGTATTTATCATTTACAGATTAAAATACTTACAAGCCTAAAAACATTGTAGCAGCAACAATTTTACTTTCCTATTACCAAAACATCTCTACATATTACCTCATACACCACCAACCAGCTGTGTGTATTACAGATTATTGAATTCAAAATACATCCATGTCACACTGATGTTTTTCCATAAAATAATGCTAAGTAAGCAGTGAAATGGGGATACACATTTTTCAAATGCAAGATCTGCTTTTTCAGAAGGATAATGGAGGTATATCTATAACAATCAAACGGAAACTAAAAAGAAAATTAGATACAAGACACAATCACTATTTAGATATTAAATCAATAAAAAATTATCTTATACATACTTCAGTTCATACACACCCAGTAGTTGTGCCACAGTTCAGATCATTAAAATGCCCATGGGTGAACACAGGGACATTATCATGTACCTGGTTAGAGGCAGAAGTGGCGAGAGGGCTTCCCTTACAGCTCTGTTCCAAACATCTCTGGAAATGGTGACTGGGAGTGAAAGGGCACAAAGTGGCCTGGGTGCCGACAGTCCAGTCCACAGGTGACCAATTCTGGTAGGTAACTTTGCAGAGAGGTACAGTAGACTATAGAGGAGACTACTAAAGAAGTGGGTGAAGCAGCCATAGAGGTACAGACTGGAACATGCAGTTGACAGAAGCACCAGAACATACAACAGGCAAGAGGCAGAGTTGGAGGAGGCCAGTGGTTGACAACCCAGAAGGCTGGCGTAAGGCAAGACAAAAGGCAGAGGCACGGTCAGGAGCTAAGCCAAGTTCAGCAACAGACAGCAGGGTTATGGTCAGGAGGCAAGTCGAGATCAGCAAAGGATAGGCAGCAGGATTAGCAGGATTATGCTCAGGAAGCAAGCTGAGGTCAGCAACAAGTAATTAGCAGGATCACGGTCATGGAGTAAGATTTATATGGACTTGGATAACAAATTAAAGCCAAACTCCAGCTTAGACTTTTAAAGCTTTTACAGCAAGTTGTTTTTCAAATAAAGGTTTTAAATAAATGAATAAAAGCTGACCATTGTAAGGACCCCTGTCAGTGTTATATGGTTTGTCTGACACTCTTCCTGGACAGCTTGAGCTGTTAATTGAAGATGAAATATTAAAGGCTTACTGGCAAGATCACCAGTTTAAAATATAGGGAAAATTCCAAAAATATAAAAAGATTGCAGCCACCACATTTAAGAATTAGTAGTGTGCAATATAACAAATTTTAGTTTTTTGGGTTTAATGCTGCTTTAAAGAGGATATTAACCCTGTAAAGCAAATAGCACTTGCCTGTCCAGGGATCCAGCACTTTCCTCACCCAGACCCATTCTTTGTCAGTCTGTGGGTCCCCGACACTGGCATGTTTACTGTGGGAAGCTGACTGTGACTCCTTCACGGACAGCTTTCCACTGTGCAAATCATGCTGCGCTTTGGTAATGGTCCCACAGCCCTCTGGGACCTGTGACACGTCCCAGAAGACTGCGGCCAATGAGAGGGGGGAACAAACTTCCACTAAGATTTTGCCTAGGCGACCAAAACTAGGTACCCTTTCCCAAAAAAAAAAGTAAAATGTGCCAAATGTGGAAGAGGGGGGAGGGAGGAGGATTTAAAGCAGAACTTTCCCTTTAGGTTGAAGTTCTGCTTTAAGGGCAACATCATTTGAACAGATTAGCAGAAAAGCAGTCCGAAGAACAGGTTAACGGTTGTTTAAGCACTCTATATGTATTGGGGCTCATGGCAGTGGTGGCTCATGGCAGTCAACCCTTCTGTGTCTTTGCTGACCTTAACTTTAATCACTGTAAATTTTACATACACCCAGGCAGAGAAAATTACTCATAGTAATTTCCCGGCAAAAGATAATCACACTTTCTGAATTTTAATATGCAGTATTAGTTACCTATTATAGCAAGAAAACTCTTATTTGCATCATATTATGTGCCAGCATCTGGAATCACAACCATAATCGTAATAATAAATATATAAGATTGAGACCTGTTCAGTCTACTACAGTATTTTACCAGTTATTTTTTATCTAAATCATCAGAAGATTATATCAAATTAAAATAGATGTATACATGCCCTTATTAGCTATTGCTTGGCTTTAAAGACACTGTGGAAATATTAATGGGTACATTATTAGTGTTAACTTCCTCTTACTTGCTCAGATGCTTGCTTGTGTGATTTAAACAATGTCAGACATTTTCTACTCCTGCTTTGCACAGGGGCATTTACACAATTAAACAGTATTATCACATAACTATTATCAAAACGAGTTTAGAAGATAAGGATTATTTTAAAAACCACTGCCTATATATTATGGCGCCAGGCGTTTTGAGAGCTGGGTAATATTTCCCACACTGTGATGAATTCCAGTGTTACTTGCAGCAATTGCATTGAAGGGATTCTCTATACAGAAATTGCACCCCTCTCTGAGACTGCATTGCAAAAAGAGACACACTTGCCAAAAGTAATGATGGTGGTAGGAAGCAAGGGGCTCGGTGGTTTCTTTAAAGAGGAGCTTCAGCCAGGTTCCAAAAAAATAAAAGTCAACAGCTACAAAAACTGTAGCTGCTGACTTTTATTAAACAGACACTTACCTCTCCAGGAATCCAGTCCAGTCATCCCCCAGGCCGGTTCTTCACTGGCCCCCGGCGACGACATATTTACTTTTGGAAGCCAGCTGTGACTTCTTGCGGCTTCATAGCCAGCTTCCCACTGCACATGCGTAAGCTGTGCTGTGCCTTGTGAATGGTACCCCAGCCATGGCCCCCCAGTGCCTGGGACATGTGACATGAAGGGGGGCAAACTGCAGACTATCATACTATCAACATTGTCCTTTGCATTACTGAGCAAGCCTGTTATTGTTTTGACAGGTTTGCATCCTCATGTCTCATGCCTCCATACTTCAGCTGTCATTCTTTAAAGGGTATTTTTAACTATTGCTTCTTCTTTTCGTTACTTCGTTGTTTTTTACATTCTAACAAGTGAATCATGTGGTTTACTATAAGTGAGTCAGTGTCACTTGTTTTCTAGAACTTTCTTTAAAAACATATTACTTTATTGTTTAAAATAATTCATACTTACTCTTTACATTTTTTAAAGCACCCACCATATTACTATTATGTCCAATACAGTGACTAATGTCACTTTGTTAGTAGTGCAGCTCTAATGCTTGTTAATCTGCTCCAAATGACTGGTATTGTCAAGCAAAGTGATCAAACATAATTGATATGCGATAGATACATCGCTAAGCTTTTACAAAAGGATACATTTTTTTTATTTTTAGGCATGTCACTGTAATTTTCTGTTCTCATTGAACTTGTCTGTCACCTGTTCCAAGTCGACCAGTTGTGGCCTTTGGATGTACCACACACCCCCTAAAAAAGTTGATCCAAATACTGTGGGTGTGTGTGAAATGGCCTGCTTCTCTATCTGCCCGTCTCCTAAATAGCTGCTTGAAATGCTGAAAAATGACAGCCAGAACTCTTTTTGTTTTACAGAAGCAGCTGCGGCTTAGCTGTTCCTGCATGGATTGAACAGTGTCCACAGTGTTAATAAAACTACAATATAGCAGCATTGTTTTGCTATATTGTAATTACTCTGGTTATTTCATAGCAAATCAAATTTTGAATCTCTATACGATGTCAGTTAAATCAATCTTGCAAATATAAAAAAATAAATAAACTGTGTTCTTAATTAACCCCCAATATCTCTTATAACATACCCTTTAACCATACCATTTAACTTTTTAACTATTTAACCCTTTTTCATTAATGTTTAAAATCTATTTTCGACTGTTTTGTTCTTTAACAGTTTTAATGACTAATTTTAAAAAATGCACAAAACTGTAAAAAAAGGGCCTTCATTCCATTTGTAAATAATTCCTCCAAGCTTTGTAATAGATGTAGCCAGGTGCTGGGCTACACAGCAGTATGGAGAAGGAGACTTTGCCTGTTATTTATTTATTTTTAGGTACTTATATAGTGCTGTCAATTTACGCAGCGCTTTACATATACATTATACATTCACATCAGTCCCTACGCCCTCAAGGAGCTTACAATCTAAGGTCCCTAACTCACATTCATACATACTAGGGTCAATTTAGACAGGATCCAATTAACCTACCAGCATGTCTTTGGAGTGTGGGAGGGAACCGGAGTACCCGGAGGAAACCCACGCAGACCATGCAAACTCCAGGCAGGTAGTGCCATGGTTGGGATTCGAACCAGCGACCCTTCTTACTGCTAGGCGAGAGTGCAACCCACTACACCACTGTGCCACCCGTATTCTTCTTTCTCTCTACTGAGATACTAATGTTATGCTGCACCATTTCCCTCTGGCCACCAGGAGGAAAGCTAAAGCCAAGCAAGCCCATAGACTTCAATGCAGAATGCTGGGACTCCTGGAAGTTGTAGTATGAGACAGCATTCATATAATGGGATGAATAAACTACAGATCCCAATAAGCACTGTGCAGTAGGAGGGTGGAGATTTTTTGTTATTAAACTGCCTGGGAATGTTCTTCCTCTTGGCAACAAGGGAGTTAGGATATTCACCTGCCAGCGGGAGACCATACCAGTGCAGATCTGAGCATGAGACTGGGAGTGAGGACACCTTGAGCAGCATACCACTGCCCACATCACAGCACCTGCATCCCTGCTGCAGAGGGGAGACTGGAGTTTCCACCCACCCTCTGGTTCCTACTGCTGATCACCAGAGGCTTTCAAGAAAATAATCAAGGCCCTCCACATAGCGAGAGGTCACCACAGTATCCTAAGAATGGGTGAGAGGGCTATTTATCCATTGTTGATTGTTGGACTTCATGGCAGCATAAGAGTGGGTAGACTTCATTCCTCAAGTTCCCCACAGGACAGATCTTTAATAAAGTCATTTATAGTGTTCTCCTGGGGTACTCCTAGCACATGGCTGATAATGTGTGTTGCCATGGAGTTTATATGGAAAGAAAAATTATGGTAAGAAAAGTATAGGAATCTGCCCTATTTCTGAGGTCTCCATGTCAATATATGAGTAGGTAATAACTAGGAACATGGAGGGTGCCAGTCAATTAATAATAATAATGTACAGCAGTGGACACCCAAAATTTACAGTTGTTAAGGGGCTGGTTCTATCCTATAATGTTTAAGAAAATTCCAAGGAGTTAACTAGAAAGTGACTAGGTGCGCTTCTCATTCAATTATCAATAATCACAAATATGACAAAACATTGAAACATATAACAAAACAATTTTCAAGTGAGTCCATCAAAGTGATACATATACACATGCATCCAGGAATGACAGTCCGTTTAGATGATAGATATCCCAGTAATTGAATGTGCAAAAAAACAGCAAAACAAAAAGTTGCAGGGTGCTCTTACAAGACCGTCCCTACATCAACTCACACCTCTTACCAGAGACTTTGGATCTCAAATTATAGATATCTAAATCGCTTTTGGTCTCCACGCATCCCTGTAATTATCGGGAGGGAGAAGGTATCATCCACATATAGGTTCAGCCTTATTACCATCCAAGGATAATATCCAATGCTCAGCCCAGCACATATAAAACAATCCTCAGTAGTTTTCATGCATAAAAGGAAGAGGGAAGCTCTGTACGCACGAGCCAGCTGACGAGGTCCACGGTTGTGTTTGTTTGCTCTATTCTCTGCTGTTTTTGGTCATCTTAACTGTAAGTCAGGGGTCAAGTCCTGGGAAAAAATGTGTGGGAACTCACCCAAGATCCCTCCCACCTCAAAATTAAAAATGTGTATGTGTGTGTGTGTGTGTGTGTGTGTGTGTATGTATGTATGTGTATATGTATATATATATATATATATATATATATATATATATATATATATATATATATGTATATATAAAATATGTGCTCCTTTTTTAACAAATAAAGTGAAACATTTATTGTAAAGTGGCAGTTTATGAGGACACCTCCAAAATTCACATGCATTAAACAAATAAATATAGCACATATGTAACAACAAAATAATTTAACCTGTATGCTATACCAGTGCTTGACAAATTTGCTTAGAATCTAGGAGCCAGCTGAAAAAATTAGGAGGCGGTTTTTTACATCAGCTTCCCAGCACCCAGAACTGCATGTCCGGGGTGTCAGGCAATAAGAATTGCTCACGCCTGATGCCAAGAGAAAAAAGACTGAACATTTAAAAAAATTTAAAAAATCCTTTATTGTTATAAGATGTTGCAAATAAGTTATTTTTCTCCTTCACTGATGTATGCTTATAGACAGCACTAATGGGCACTGATGAGGTGGCACTGACAGGTGGCACTGATAGGCAGCACTGAGGTGGCACTGATGGGCAGAACTGAGGTGGCACTGATGGACACTGACAGGCAGCACTGAGGTGGCAATTATGGGCACTGACAAGTGGCACTGAGGTGGCAATTATGGGCACTGACAGGTGGCACTGATAGAAAACACTGAGGTGGCATTGATGGGCACTGACAGGTGGCAATGATGGCCACTGACAGGTGGCATTGATAGGCAACACTGAGGTGGCACTGATGGGCACTGTCAGATGGCACTGATAGGCAGCACTAATGGGCACTGATAGGCAGCGCTGAGGTGGCACTGACAGGCGGTACTGATAGGCAGCACTGATGTGGCACTGATGGGGACTGACAGGTGGAATTGAAAGGCAACACTGAGGTGGCACTGATGGGCACTGATAGGTGGCACTGACAGGTGGCAATAATGGGCACTGAGGTGGCACCGATAGGCATCACTGATATGCAGCTGACAGGTGGCACTGATAGGCAGCACTGAGATGGTACTGACAGGTGGCATTGATGGGCAGCATTGAGGTGGCACTGATGGGCACTGACAGGCAGCACTAAGGTGGCAATGATGGGCACTGACAGGTGGCACTGATAGACAACACTGAGATGGCACTGATGGGCACTGACAGGCAGCACTGAGGCAGCAATGATGGGCACTGACAGGTGGCATTGATAGGCAACACTGGGGTGGCAATGATGGGCACTGACAGGCAGCACTGACAGGTGGCACAGATAGGCATCACTGAGATGGCACTGACAGGTGGCACTGATAGGTAGCATTGAGATGGTGCTGACAGGTGGCACTGATGGCAGCACTGAGGTGGCACTGATGGGCACTGGCAGGCAGCACTGAGTTGGCAATGATGGGCACTGACAGGCAACACTGAGGTGGCACTGATGGGCACTGACAGGTGGCACTGATAGGCAGCACTAATGGGAACTGATGGGCACTGACAGGTGGCACTGATAGGTGGCACTGACAGGTGGCACCAATAGGCACTGATAGGCAGCATTAAGGTGGCACCAATAGGCAGGTACTGAAGTGGTACTGACAGGTGGCACTGACGGACAGCACTGAGGTGGCACTGATGGGCACTGACAAGCAGCACTGAGGTGGCAATGATGGGCACTGACAGGTGGCACTGATGGGCACTGGCAGGTGGCATTGATAGGCAACACTGAGGTGGCACTGATGGGCACTGATAGGCAGCACTGACAGGTGGCACTAATGGGTACTGATAGGCAGCACTGAGGTGGCACTGACAGATGGCACTGATAGGCAGCTCTGAGATGGCACTGATGGGCACTGACAGGTGGCACTGATAAGCAGCACTGACAGGTGGCACTAATGGGCACTGATAGGCAGCACTGAGATGCCACTGATAGGCAGCCCTGAGATGGCACTGATAGGCAGCACTGAGATGGCACTGACAGTTGGCACTGATAAGCAGCACTGAGATGGCACTGATGGGCATTGACAGGCAGCACTGAGGTGGCACTTATGTGCACTGACAGGTGGCATTGATAGGCAACACTGAGGTGGCACTGGTGGACACTGGCAGGTGGCACTAATGGACACTGACAGGTGGCACTGATAAGCAGCACTGATGGGCAGCACTGAGGTGGCACTGATAGGCAGCACTGAGATGGCAATGATGGGCACTGACAGGTGGCACTGATGGGCAACACTGAGGTGGCACTGATAGGCAGCACTGATGGGCACTGACAGGTGGCACAGATGGGCAGCACTGAGGTGGCACTGACAGGCAGCACTGAGGTGGCAATGATGGGTATGACAGACCTAGCCGGGAGAGAGACTTTTGGAGGGGACTAAATGCTAGCCTCTTGCCGATCGATCGTGGGCCCTGGCATTTGGGGGAACGGTGCTCTTTGTGAGCTGTACACACTGAGGTGTTACTGATGGGCACTGACAAGTGTCACTGATAGGCGGCTTGACAGGTGGCACTGTATTAGAAATTCTACACCAGCTGCACTGTATTATATACTGTGTATACTGCCTGAAGTGTATTAGAAACTGTACACACTGTATTATATACTGTGTACACCGCTTGCACTGTATTAGAAACTGTACACCGGCTTCACTGTATTATATACTGTGTACACCACCTGAAGTGTATTAGAAACTATACACACTGTATTCTATACTGTGTACGCCACCTGCACTGTATTAGAAACTGTACACTGGCTGCACTATATTATATATTGTGTACACTGCCTGAAGTGTATTTGAAACTGTACATACTGTATTCTATACTGTGTTAACCAACTGCACTGTATTAGAAATGGTAAACCGGCTGCACTGTGTTATATACTGTGTACACCGCCTGAAGTGTATTATATACTGTACACCACCGAATGCACTGTACATATAGTCTACACCAAATGCAGAGTATATATATATATATATATATATATATATATATATATATATATATATATATATATATATATATATATATATATATATAGCACTGATATTATAGCAAAAAGTAAAAAATATTGTATTTTTTTCAAACTTGTCACTCTTCTTTTGTTTATTGCGCAAAAAATACAAACCGCAGAGGTGATCAAATACCACCAAAAGAAAGCTCTATTTCTGGGAAAAAAATGATAACAATTCAATTTGGGTACAGTGTAGCATGACCACACAATTGTCATTCAAATTGTGACAGCGCTAAAAGCTGAAAAATGGCTTGGGCAGGAAGGGGGTGAAAGTGAACTGTATTGAGGTGATTAAACAATTTTTCAGTCCTAAGCGCCAAGGTCTGATGGGTTCAAGCAACCATCACCAGCTTCTGCATTATATAGTGCAGGAATATCTAGGGGCAAGAGCAGACTTAGGCTCCATTCACACTAGCGCGTTTTTTGATGCATTTTGCATTTTGCAGAAATGCATGGGAATTTTTTAACATGGGTTCCTATGGAACATGTTCACATCAATGCTTTTTTGTATCTCTGCGTTTTTGGAAAGGGTCGGGGACTTTTTTTCATGCAAAAAGCAGCATTTTGCATGTAATGGATTTCAATGGACAAGCATCAAAAACGCAAGTGCACCGTTTTTGCAGCGTTTTTGCAGCGTTTTTGGTGCGTTTTTGGTGCGTTTTTGCCGTTTTTTGTTTTTTTTGGTTTTTTTTTGTAATTTTTTTTTAAGACTGTAAAAAAAAAATGAAAAAAAAAAAAAAAAACGCAAAACGCAAATCGCGGCAAAAACGCCGCAAAAACGCCGCAAAAACGCTACAAAAACGCTGCTCAAAAACGTGCCAAGCATGAAAAAAAACCTCCAAAAACGCTCAAAAGCAACATGCATAGGTGTGAATCGAGCCTTCGAGATCTTTCCAGCAGAGCATCCACTGCGTTACTGGGTCCTGAGGATGGACCACTAGCCAGAACTTGCTCAATATGAAATCGAGCTACTGGCCTGTCCTGCATCCAGCGTGCTTTCTGAATACACATTCAGTGCTGCTGGAGGGTTTGTAACGGATCAAAGAGTGCGCCTGTCCATGGACTCCATTGATAGGCTCACATTTATAAAAATGACTCAGTCCTAGATCAGCGGCTATCAAGCCCCTGATGCTGAAGTAACTGATTGTATTTGCTATGGATCTGGGATCCCATGAAGACTGCCTATGCTGCTTATCCTATTCCTCCTGAATCTTGATGATGCTAGCTTCTAACAATATTTTTAGTAAAGGGCACCACCAACACCCAAGACCCAATTTTTCTGCACCTGTTTGACTGGGGCATGTAATTACAATTTTTAAAAATAATATTTAACAGCAGGGCTCATTCCTGAGCTCCCAAAAAGAGTAACTGTGAGGGGTTACAGTGTTCTGGCACCACCAAAACCAAAGACCCAATTTTTCTGCACCTGTTTGACTGGGGCATGTAATTACAATTTTAAAAAATAATATTTAACAGCAGGGCCCGTTCCTGCGCCCAACAAGAGTAACTGTGAGGGGTTACAGTGTTCTGGCACCACCGAAACCAAAGGCCCAATTTTTCTGCCACTGTTCAATAGGGGCATGAAATTATCATTTTTGAAATAATATTTAACAGCAGGGCCCGTTCCTCCACCCAACAAGAGTAACTATAAGGAGGAGTTACAGTGTTCAGGCACCACCAACACCTAAGGCCCACTTTGTCTGCAGAGTATATAGTGCAGTCTGTATAGTATATATACTGCAGTTCAGCGTATATATTGCAGTCTGTATAGTATATATACTGCAGTTCAAAGTATATAGTGAAGTCATATATTATACAGTGCTGGGTAAATAGTGCAGTGTACAGTATATAATATAGTGTATTGAAGTGGTTAAGGGGTCTCCCCCAAAGCATCTTGTCCCCATGTTGATGGGGACAAGGGCCTTGTCCCCACAACCCTGGCCATTGGTTGTGGGGGTCTGCGGGTGGGGGGCTTATCGGAAACCCCTACCCATTCAGCAAAAAAGTGTCAAAAAGTAAAAACCACAATACACAGTTTTTGACAAGTCCTTCATTGATTTTTATCTACTGTATATTGCTGGGATCCATCAATACATTACAGCCGCAAGCAATTTTAAATTAGATTTTTTCCTCTAGAAATTTAATTTTGCTGTGGCACAGTAAAACACAACAGAAAGATGCACCACTTTACAGGCAGACTAAGGGGACCCCAGGCATGATATTTAAAGGAATATTTCATTTTTATTGTTTCACTTTAAGCATTTTTAAAATCACTGCTCCTGAGAAAACGGCCATTTTAAAAACATTTTTTTGCATTGATACATGTACCCTGGGGCAGTACCCGGGTCCCCAAACACTATTTATGGCAGTATCTTGCATATAAGCTTTTAAAATTAACACTTTTGATTTTTCACGTTTGTGTCACATAGACTTTAATGGTGTTAGCATGTTAGCACAATTTTTTTTTCTGTTTGCATGTTCTGGTGTGAACCGGACCGAGGGGTGTTCGGCTCATCGCTACTGCCAAGACAAAAAAGTCCCCATGTAACATAAACTCTTTTTGACAGGTTCTCTTCAATAAGAAATCAGGGGTCTTTTAGACATAGGAAATGGAAAAAACACAGATCTCCTGGCAGAATCAGAAGTTAATAAAACAGGGGAAACTCAGGAAAACAATAACTGCTGTACTAAGGTTAATTACAGTTTGTATAATGTATGCAATTGTTTTGCATTTGCACAGTTACACTTTAACGTGATCCCGATGACTTTACTGGACAAACCATAAAGTTAGGTCCCCCCAAAATACAACCAAAAAATAAGAAAATACTTTGTATTTAGATAAACAGACATACGAATAGACTCTACAAGTCCCCAAAAATGCAAACGCATTATAAATATTTTATATTACATAGTTAGATAGTAGGTGAGGTTGAAAAAGAGAAAAGAAACAAGTCCATCAAGTCCAACCTATGTGTGTGATTATATGTCAGCATTACATTGTATATCCCTGTATGTTGTGGTAGTTCAGGTGCTTATCTAATAGTTTTTTGAAACTATCGATGCTCCCCGCTGATACCACCGCCTGTGGAAGGGAATTCCACATCCTTGCCACTCTTACAGTAAAGAACCCTCTACGAAGTTTAAGGTTAAACGTCTTTTCCTCTAATTTTAATGAGTGGCCACGTGTCTTGTTAAACTCCCTTCCGCAAAAAAGTTTTATCCCTATTGTGGGGTCACCAGTACAGTATTTGTAAATTGAAATCATATCCCCTCTCAAGCGTCTCTTCTCCAGAGAGAATAAGTTTAGTGCTTGCAACCTTTCCTCATAACTAACATCCTCCAGACCCTTTATTAGCTTTGTTGCCCTTCTTTGTACTCGCTCCATTTCCAGTACATCCTTCCTGAGGACTGGCGTCCAGAACTGGACAGCATACTCCTGGTGCGGCCGGACCAGAGTCTTGTAGAGTGGGAGATTTATCGTTTTATCTCTGGAGTTGATCCCCTTTTTAATACATCCCAATATTCTGTTTGTTTTGTTAGCAGCAGCTTGGCATTGCATGCCATTGCTGAGCCTATCATCTACTAGGACCCCCAGGTCCTTTTCCATCCTAGATTCCCCCAGAGGTTCTCCCCCCAGTGTATAGATTGCATTCATATTTTTGCCACCCAAATGCATTATTTTAATTTTCTCTACATTAAACCTCATTTGCCATGTAGTTGCCCACCCCATTAATTTGTTCAGGTCTTTTTGCAAGGCTTCCACATCCTGCAGAGAAGTTATTGCCCTGCTTAGCTTAGTATCATCTGCAAATACAGAGATTGAACTGTTTAACCCATCCTCCAGATCGTTTATGAACAAATTAAATAGGATTGGTCCCAGCACAGAACCCTGGGGGACCCAACTACCCACCCCTGACCATTCCGAGTACTCCCCTTCATTACGTTACCATTACAAATACTACCTTCATAAAAATAAGGGATGCATTTGTGGTGAAAAATCCACTTATGCTCAAAATAGAATAAAACCATACATGATATATGGTATAGTATGTATGATGTGAGTCCATTTGTTAATCACGTGAATTGGCTTTTTAGTTAGAATTTTTTTTGGGTGGGGGATTCTCCAGAATCTGTGTACACTGACTTGTAAAATTTGCAGAGTCATACAATGTGTGAATCCTGATTGCTTGGAATTTGACAAACTTGTCCAGCTACTCTATTGATTTACTCATTTAGGCATTAAGGTTTTCTACTGTTCAGATAGCTAATATTTTACCTTTAATGCTCACATTGATGTTATAAAAACCGCTATATGTACTACCTGACTTTTAAATATAGAAGAAATTGCATGCTTGTGTAATTACAAATAACCATAAAACAGTTAGCTGACCACAAAGACAGACAGAACAAACCTGTTCTCATTTTACACACCCTGGTAAGACTTTTCTTTCCATTTCCTGCCCAGTAGGAAAATATGAATGTACAATTGTGCAATTGTGCAGTACGACATATTTATTTTGTAACCTAGGACAATACTTTTAGTGAACAAATCTATCTGTGTATAAAATGTTGTAACCTTAAGCCTAGATTCACATTTCTGCGGGTTAGAAATCGTGCAGGTTCAGCTGAACTCGCACGATTTCAACCTGGCAATGCAGTCCGACTTCGGGGGCAATTTGACATACATCATTGTGGGTTCCTGCACAGATGTCTATACAAATTGTCCCCCGAAGTCACCAAAAGTAGTACAAGAACTACTTTTGTGAATCACTGATTCGGACGGTGCCATTGCCGGCAATAGCCGCCGATTTGGCATGCGATTTGACGTGAGTTTAGGCTGAGTGTGTATTTTGTTGTAAATAAACTTTCATGTGTGTGGTATTGTGATAAACCACCTAATAACTGGCCACTCTATTGTAAGATCAGAATGCAAATAGATGGTGTCACCAAACTGTCAGAAATCCCATAATATCTAAATGAAACCTAGATCAGTAAGGCTGGCCATTTTAATAGTTTTGTTGCCAGTTTTTCAACTCTCCATTAGTTTATAACACAACAGTAATTATCCATAAATATTTAATGACAATTTAATATATTAGTTACTAAGAAACAGTTGTAAAAATTGGTCGCAGATTGATGTGATGAACAGCTAATGGAAAGCTCCACAGTTATCAAAATATAGGCATACCCCACTTTTAAGTACGCAATGGGGTTTATTTACTAAAGTTGGAAAGTGCAAAATCAGGCTCACTTCTGCATAGAAACCGATTTCTATGCAGAAGTGAGCCTGATTTTGCACTTTCCGGCTTTAGTAACTAAACCGAATTGTGTACCTAAAAGCTGGATATGCCTGTAACTACCTAGTAAAAAACTTTCCCTGACTTAAAGTAGAACTATAGGCAAAACTTTTTTTTTCATTTTGGATAGAGCAAGGGAAGGTTATAACTGGCAAAAAAAAAATTGCTATGTGTGTCTGATTGTGGAGAACAAAGTGACTACATATAGACCAGAGACTCACACATAAACTCAAAAATAATTAACCATTTAAGCTCTCTTACTTTTATTTCCCTTATGGGTCATAGCAATATTTACATTTCCCATAAGGGCCTGCTTATACACTGCCAACTTTGTCATTACTTAAGATAATAAATTAATCCACTTTTTTTTGGTGGGGAAGGAACTAGGCTTTTTTTGGTAAAAATGTCTTGCAAAAATGATTTTATTTTCCATGTAATCTTTAGACAAGAAGACATAAAAATGTGCCTTTTTCTATTTTGAGCAGTTAAAACTAATTTGTTTTTCTGTAATTAATTAATTTAACAATTTGTCCCATTTAAAATGGCAGTATAATGATATTTCTGGTACAAAGCATGACAGCATTATTTGCTTTAATAAATGCTATGTCATTTACTGCACACTATGGCACAGCGTTCAACATACATGAACTGTTGGAAACATATTCAGCCACTGAGAGCATGTGCATCTACTGATAAAATATATACAAACATAGAAAAGTGATGGCAGAAAAATTACCAAGTTATCCATTGCGTCTGTCCTTATTTTTTTTGTTAACTCTTTTGTCTGAGTATAGATCTATGTTTGTCCAAGCATGTCTGAATCCACTTATTGTTGTTGGAAGTCTACTACCACTACTTCTGGAAGTCTGTTCCAAATCCTGTTCCATATTACAGACACCTCCAGGGATATACAGTATAACTCTAATACAAAGATCCCTCAATGAAATTAGCTAATTGACCCTAACTACCCGCTCCTTCACAATTCGCTTATAGCTAAAACTGTAATTTCACAACAACATACATCCATTTTGCTGAAATCAATTTGCTCATCCCTGATATTTAAATTTGATATTATATACCTGCATTTATCAAAGTTAGAAGTATACTCCCTTCAACACTAAACAGTATTGTGGCCATGCAGGGAAAAGTAGCAAGTTTACTTTTGCCCACCATGAGCAAACTAAGACAGCCCTGTGTAAGCTCTGAATTGCTCCAGTAGAAGGACTCCAGTAGAGTACTCTCCACACCCCCATATGACAGTGCTCAGCCAATCCCATAGAATAAGTCTCATGGTCTTCAATAACTGGAAACACAGTCATCAATTTTTTTCATTCCCAGTAGCTTAACAGAGTGGCAGGGCTGCAAATGATTAGTTACCTATTGCACACATACGATCAGAATGAAAAAACAAATTCCAGTCATAAATAGTGATTATTTGCATTTGCCCTAGGCTCCTGCTGCTATCAGTCAAACTTCGGTGAGGAGGGAGCAGGGCTTGCTGTCACTATGTGTGTTTATGGACACACACACAGCCCAGCTTGGGAGCACAGGTGCCCCCTAAGCCAGCTTGCTAAGGGGCACCCGGAGGAAGAAGAAGCAGACAGCGCTGGTGGGGAACTGTCAGAGAAGGGGTAAGGGACTGCGCTGTGCTATATATTTGCACAGAGCAGATAAGTACAACCTCTTCCCTTTTTTAAATAAAAAAAAATAGCTTTTAGCATCACTTTAGTTTAATAAGCTTTACCTGCTGATAAAAATACTACTTTTAACTGTAATTCATTTTAGGTAATAATAGCATTTATTATTATAATATGTTGAAGACTGGTGTTAACTTAATATTTAGGGATATATTGTACTGCTGAAGAAAGACAGAATACAGAACAAGTAAACATTCAGTATAACACGCATTAAAAATAAGAATAACAAAATATTTGAATTACAGTTAATGTTACATTATATGCAATATATTATTTGCAACAATGACTATTCATAACAAAACATATTAATTTATAATTAATTTGAGGTTATGTGTTTTAAAACACATTTTTAAATTGTATTCATAATTTAAAGGAGAGGTATGGCCAAACCTTTTTTTTTTTGCAATACTTCCCATTTAGGATACAGGAACACATTTTACTAATGTTCTCCTGTTACCTATAGTCATCTGATAGCAGGCTACTGCACAAAAGCATACCACATTTAAGAAGGATCCCAAAAATATTGTCAGGATCCACCCAGCTACATGATTGATAGTTGGCTCCACCTATCTGTGCGTAGCTGAAGGCTGGAGCCAGCTGCACCCAGCCCCTCCCAGCCCCTCCCAGCCTGCCACTGTAGTGAGTACTGGAGGAGAAGACTGGTAGTCATTGTCTTTTGCTGCAAGTAGCCTGAGAGCCAATTGATCAGCAGTCATGTGATCTGTCAGCTCTTGTTCTTAGAGCCAATCATTGGACAGCTGCAGAGTCACATGGATTCTGCAACATGAAGGTATTTTTTGTTTTTATTAACCCCATAATTCTCCTGTAATGAAATAGTTAAATCTATTAAATAAGTAAATAATACTTCATCTAAAAATATACTACCAATAAATGGTCAAATTTTAGCTGTACCGTTTAAAGCTATAATGTTTAAAAAGTAGTGCATATATGACACAGGATTCACAGAGCACTGTAGGTTTTCTAACAAGATTTGTGACAGGCTCTGTTTCCCTTTAGGCTGTCTCCTGGGTGATTAAAGCTTGGAATGGTGCCATCAGAACAGGAAGACACAGTAGGTGAGAGGAAATCTCTCCAAAATAGCAGAAAATCCTTTCTTTGACAATTGCACCAGAATAGGGACCCAGGTCAAACAGAGAGGGAGAATCTCCCTAACGAAAATACCTTCAATGTTCCTTACACTAGTCAAAACTTTTTTTCATTTTGAATAATTTGAATAATTAAAATTTTTGTCAGGAATTTACAGAGGACAATTGGATTTTTACAATAAAATCATAGAAGTAGTAATACTAGCTGCATTTAAAAAAATATTCTTGTAGCGCTACTCCCGTAGGAGCCACAGGAATGCTGTTCAGGTCTCCCACAAAAGCTTTGCCCCACAGCCAGTCACACAGGCTTGCTCACACATTTATCTAATGATCAGTCTTGGGGTGTTGCTTTTTTTTTTGTTTTTGGAGAACTTGGTTAGGGTTGAGGGAATTAAGAGGGATACTTCAAAAGAGGAACTATATACAGCTTGAGGACTAGGTGTTTTTTTCTGGAAAAGCTGCAAAAAAGTCAGTGCTTGGAACAACCAAAGGACTGCCACCTAAGGAACATCCTCCAATTTTATGCCCATCGCTTTCATTCTCATTGGAAATTTGAGAAATTCCCAAATCTCACAAATTTAAATCCCCTTATACCCCTCTAGCCCCTCTTCTTAGAAATAAGGAATTTACCCTGGGCTTCAATCTCAGAACTTTCGACTGGTGGTCTAATAAGGGCTTTCTACGCATAGTGGATTTATGTGATCACAGGGGAATTTTGATAAAGAGGGTTTTAATAGAGAAACATCAACTGCCAGATTCGGAATTCTTTTGATATGCTCAGATAACAAATTTTTTGAATAACTTGTCTCGCAATTCCGATATAGTAACCATGTCCCCCTATGGAAAATCTATGTAAAAAGTTCAATAAAATTCGAGGAGATATTTAGGAGATCTATACTATCGTGACTAATACTTATGTTAAACAGATTTATATAGAAAAATGGGAGCTGGAACCTCAGGAAACTATTGAGCTGAACGAGTGACACTCCATAGCCCAGGAGGGTTCGAGGTCTCACATTAATGCTTCTATTATTGAAGCGAATTACAAAGTATTTATTGAGATGGTACATGGTACCAACAAGGCTGGCTACATATGTCCAGGGAGCGTCTCCTTTGTGTTTTTGTGGCTGTGGTCACAAAGGGACAGCATACCATATATGGTGGTAGTGTACTAAGGTGAGTGTCACATCTACCCCAACGCAGGTGTCCAACAATATAACTGGCTACTGTGTTCTTCACCTATAGCAGCCCAGTTTCCCATAAGGCAAGCAAGCCTACAAGTACTCGGTTGCTCCCAGGACTTATACACAATGCTATAGTGCCTGGCCACCACGCCAGTGCAGGCACGAACTAAGCAAAGCAAACAGGTACTTGTGGTAAGCAGACAGGTAGCGTGGTTCTATGACAGTACAGGAAATAGTCCAAAATCTGGTCCAAGATCATACACAGGGAAATCCAATCTAGCAGAGCAGGGCAGACAGACAGAGAGCTTGATCAGGAACAACACACGTATCACTCTCTATCACAAGCATTCAAGTGAGGGTTTTGCTGGCTTATAACAGGTTTGAGTTTCCACCCAGAGACTGACCACATCAATTAGCCTGCAGGACGAAGACAGGGAGAATGCCATAGCCAAAACCCGGATGCTGGAATGAGGAGCAGACGCTCCTGACATTACGCCCCCTCTGAGAAGGGGCCCCTGGACCCTTAAAGATGAGACCATCAGACTGGGCAGGAGTCTGTGGATCTGCAAGGTCAGGTTGGTTAGCAAGTGACGTGTCACAGGAGTTAAGCCAGATAGCTGAAACACAAGCAGAATGCAGAGAGCCCTGAAAAAAAGGTCGATCAATTTACTAGATGGATTGTGGCTCTTTATGATAAACCTTTAGCACACATAAAATATGCGGGGTACAAATCTGACTCCTTCAACATAGAAAGAGGTACTCGTCAGGGATGCCCACTTTCCCCTCTTCTATTTACTCTTTTGATAGAACCACTTGCTCAATTCATCAGAACAGACCCAACTATAACCGGTATAGAATTAGGAGGCTACCAACATAAGTTGTGCTTGTTTGCTGATGACGTATTATTATTTCTATCCTCTCCACAAGTCTCGGGCCCTAATCTCCTGACCATTTTCAACAGGTTTTCTACCTTCTCAGGCCTCATAATAAATCCTAAGAAATGTTTGGTATTAAATATCTCTCTTTCACATGTGGAATTGGAGTCAACAAAAATTGCACTCCCTTTCACCTGGGCTGATAAATCTATTCCATATTTAGGGATATACTTTACAGCCTCTACTTCAGATCTCTTTTCAGCTAATTATATACCAATGTTGAGCAAGGTGACAAACCTGTTGAAGCAATGGTCACACTTTCCATTATCATGGCTGGGAAGAATCAATGTGATAAAAATGACGATTTTACCCAAATTATTGTATTTGTTTAGAGTCCTACCTATCTCAATACCGCCTTATTACCTAAGAATGTTACATAAAAGGGCCACAACATTTGTTTGGGGCCCCTCCAAACCACGCGTTCCATTACCAACATTATATCTCCCTAAAACTAATAGAGGTCTAGGCTTCCCCAATTTCGCAACTTACTATAAAGCGGCGCATATCGCTAGTCTTTCTAAATATCATGCAACAAATTAAATCCCAATTTGGGTATCAATTGAAGCAGCTGATTGTGATCTTTTATTGATTTCAAATCTACTCTGGCTTCAACCCAAAGACCGTCGTGTTATATCCAATCCCATCACCAAACACTTTATTACCTTATGGGATAGGCTTAAATTTAAACATTGTTTACAATCTCCACACAATCCTCTCCTCTCTTTCCTTAAAAACCCTGCTTTTTATCCAGCCTGGGTCTCTCCCTCATCATTTAAAACTTGGATATCTTTAGATGTCATAAAATTACACAATTTTGTCACTTCCTCCTCTTTTATTCCATTCCCAACTCTCTGCGAGATCTACAATATACCACTATCAGGATTGTTTCGGTACCTCCAAATTAAAAATTTCTTCGCACCTAATACTAACGTAGGCACTCCTTTGACCCAATTTTCGATTTTTTAAAAAATATGTAAAGATGATCCCCATACCAGAGGTTTGATCTCTTTCTTATATTCCCAACTTCTAATACACCCAAACACAGATAAACCATCTTATGCCCAAAATGGGAGGAGGATATTGGATACTCTCTTACCACGGCAGACTGGTCTAAGATCTGGCAGATGATTAAATCATCTTCCCCTAACATTATAGCATTGGAGGCCAATCATAAAGTACTGACCCGATGATACCTTGTTCCATCCAGAGTGGCTAAATATGTTCCTACCTGTTCTGCTCTATGTTTTCGTGGCTGTTCGGAGTTGGGTGATCATTTACATATTTGGTGGACTTGTCCAAAAGTTCGGATCTTCTGGGAGAAAATCTTTGATTTAGCCTCCAAAATGTTTGAGATAAAAATACCTCCTGACCTAACTATTGCTTTACTCAATTTGAAGCCAGATTGCTTGACACACACTCAATTCAAAATTTTCATTCAGCTCCTTACGGCTGCGAAGCAAACTATTGCAAAAGCATGGAAATCTCCTTCTTTGGTGGTAGCCAAGACAAAGAATAGGATGCATAACTCAATGATTCATGCTAAAATGTCAGCTATAAAAAGGGACCTGATCCCCAAGTTAGAAAAATTATGGCACCTATGGATACAATTCCATTTACCATCAAATTTCGATGATAAGGTTCTCCTGCCATGGTAGATGATGTATGAATGGACTTGTTATGCTTCGTGACGGCGTTTGGATCGACCTGATGGACTCCCCTCCCCTTTCTTCTCTTCTCTTTTCTGCTCCTTTCTTCTCTTCTTTGATGGATTTCTATCCTCCCATCCCTTCTTATTATTATATTGAAGCTCCAGATCCCTCAAACTAAGACTTTCTTCCTCAGCTTACTTATCCTATTTTAAGCTGACTTGAATAACTATTTTAGTATTAGCCTAGATTCTTATACAACTTCTACCAACGTTCATATTACATTTTTGGTTACATATTATATGTTTAGAAAGTCTATTAACCTAATAGTGACGAGCTTCATTTCTGTTTGTCAATCATTATGTTTTCTGAAAATATCTGTAATGTTCTCAATGAACCAAATAAAAACCATTTGACAAGGAAAAAAAAAAAATTAAGGAAAAAAAAGTGGAAAGCCCCACCTGAATGAGGCAGTCTATCCAAAGGATGGATTGAACTTCTTAGACAGGTTTGAATGGATGTAGTAGAAGTAGGGTGCCGCCAGGTTACAGAAAGTCCCGGATAAGAAGAAGCAGGAGACTCAATGGGCATGGGCTGGACTGGCATAATTGGTGCAGAAGCCGACTGAATCGCATCACTAGGTGTAGCGACTGACTGAATTGCTTTGCCAGGTGTAGCAAATGACTGAACCGTATTGACAGGTGTAGCAACTGACTGAATTGCATCGCCAGGTGTAGTGACAGTGGAACTTGCAGACAAGTTAGCCTGGCTGTGAGTCCAAGGGAGTTTAGGGACAGGCAAAGGTAGGGGTAATCCATGGGGCTTGACTTCTGAGGACTTAGAGGAAGTTTCCAAACAGGGCTCAAGGCTGCGAGACAGTGCGTTTGGCTTCTAGGAGGAAAAGATTCAGGCTGTGGCAATTGGCAGCAGAGGTGGCTTGTAGAGAATTCAATAGACTTGTCAGCGTCTTTTGCTATAACAAACTGTAGACACACTTGGAAACATTATCATGATCATCATTCGAAATGGACTGTAATAAAGGCACATGACTGGTACTGTTCACACAAGAGTTATAAATGGGCAACTGATCAGCAGTTTTAATGCAGTTCTGGATGCAGGTCTGGGACCAGGACCTAATCTCAGTCTATGTGCAGGTTATGAAGTTTAAGCCAGGGATACCCTAAGATAAGGGGATAAGCAGGAGATGAGATCAAGTAGAAGCTGATTGTTTCCCTATGAAATTCCCCAATTGTCAGGGTAATACCCTGTTTCCCCGAAAATAAGACCTAGCGTGATTGTTGGTAATGGCTGCAATATAAGCCCTACTCCCCAAATAAGCCCTAGTTAAAGACGTGTAGGTCTTATTTTCAAGGTAGGGCTTATTTTCGGGGAAACAGGGTAGGGCTTATTTGGGGGGTAGGGCTTATATTGCAGCCATCACCGACAATCACACTAGGTCTTATTTTCGGGGAAACAGGGTAGTTACAGTGCACAAGGTGATCAGGCCCATGGACAAGGGAGAGTTATCAACAGCTAAGACTGAAAAGGGTCTGTGCACCTTAGTCACAGGTATCTGCAGACAGTGTGCTAGGTCCCTATCAATGAAGTTGCTAGCAGCACCAGAATCTATGAAAGCTGAGAGGTGATAAGAAAACTCGGCAAAGCTAAGTTGTGCAGGAACAAATAGTTTATCTCTGAGGGAAACTGACACAGTATAGTCTATAGAAGCAGACCCCACCCGCACTAGACTCTTGGCCTTTCCCAGGTTATTAGGGCAACTGGCGACAAAGTAGCCGTAGTTGCCACAGAATAAGCAGAGTCCCTGAGATCTTCTTCTAGCCTTTTCGCCAGAGGATAAATGGGTAGCACCAGTTTGCATGGGCTCATCCTCCAGAAGAGTTTGGGGGGCTCAGGAAGGGTTGATGAAGAAGAAGAAGTAGGCGGCGTACTGGGGGGCAAAGAAACAAACCTCTCTGTACTCCTTTCCTGTAAACGCCTATTCGGATGGCTACTTGCATGGCTTCATTCAATGATTTTGGTTCAGGGTAGTGTACTAAGGAGTCTTTTTAAAATATAGCATACAACTATTTTTAAAGTTGGAAAACATATGGGGGTCACCAGAAAAATGATCAGGCGGGTTAACTTTTGGGCTCTGGCTCCTGCGTTACTGCTGGAGGTGCGTTTACATGCAAAGACAGTTTCTTAACTTGGCATGTCAGTTTGCAAATTTCCTCAGCAAATACATGAGCCTGTGTAGAGTACATCTTAACAGAAATGTGTTTTTTTTGTTAATGGCCTGTGATAATGTCACATCTACCTCAACGCAGGTGGTCACACACAATGCTATAGTGCCTGGCCACCACACCAGTGCAGGCGCGAACTAAGCAAACCAAAAAGGGATTTGCGGTAAGCAGATAGGTAGTGTGGTTCTATTACAGTCCAGGTAAAAGGCCGGCTGAGTTCAGGGAATAGTCCAAAATCCGGTCCAAGATCATAAACAGAGAAATACAATCTAACAGAGAAGGGCAGACAGACAGGGAGCTTGATCAGGAACAACACCACTATCACTCTCTATCACAAGCATTCAAGTGAGGGTTTAGCTGGCTTATAACAGGTTTGAGTTTACACCCAGTGACTGACCACATCAATCAGCCTGCAGGTGGACAAAGACAGGGAGAATGCCATAGCTAAAACCCGGATGCTGGAATGAGGAACAGGAGCGCTAGACGCTCCTGACAGTGAGGTGTTTTTGAATTAGGGTGTACAATTTCATTTACACTCTCGCCAAAGTTAATCTCGTGAAATCCCAGAGACAAGCTTTGCTGGGCTGTAAGGTGGAGTCAGCTTCAAGACCTCAAAGACGTTTCATAGCCTTTATATTCATATCAGTAAAAATTACTATCATGAAATTTTGGAGGTCGGCTGTTTTGCCATTCGAACAGCTCAAGCTTAAACTTTCCTGGATTATGATTAATGAGCGCATTTCAGCGAGCTTGAATGATAAAATGAAGGTGTTTGTGAAAGTGTGGGACTCATGGATCAAGTACCTGACTGGTGATCCAAAATCTATACCCGATTAACCACTTCATGCAAAATTACGTACCCATACGTCGGTAGTTTGACGCTAAATACCGGGGTTATGGCAGCAGCTAGCTGCCATAACCCCGGTATTTTTGGGAACCCCGTGCGTTTCTCATTATGATAAAAGTGGTCTCCACGGCAGATTGGCCGCAAGATCACTTTTATCGGTGGTGGGAGAGGTGCCCACCCCCTTCTCCGCCGCTTACCAGACCCGGTGACATTTTTTTTTATTGCATTTTAGTGTAAATATGAGATCTGAGGTCTTTTTGACCCCAGATCTCATATTAAAGAAGTTTTGTCATGCTTTTTTTCTATTACGAGGGATGTTTACATTCCTTGAAATAGGAACAAACGTGAACCAAAATTGTCGCCATTCCACGAGCGGGTGCAATTTTAAAGCGTGACATGTTGGGTATCAATTTACTCAGCGTAACATTATCTTTCACAATATAAAAAAATTTGGGCTAACTTTACTGTTGTCTTATCTTTTAATTCAAAGAAGTGTATTGTTTCCAAAAAAAAAGAAAAGTGTGCTTGTAAGATCGCTGCGCAAATACGGTGTGACAGAAAGTATTGCAAGGACCGTCATTTTATTCTCTAGGGTGTTAGAATTAAAAGAATATATATATATATATATATATATATATATATATATATATATATATATATATATATATATATATATATATATATATATATATAATGTTTGGGGGTTCTAAGTAATTTTCTAGCAAAAAAAAAATGATTTTAACTGGTAAACAACAAGGGGCTGAAGTGGTTAAGGTGGATTCAGGACTGTGAGCTTCAGATTGCTAGGTCTTCTCTTATTTTCTCCCTCTTAACTCCCCCCTCCCCCTTTTCCTTTTCCCTTTCCCTTCTCTGTCTTTGTTACTACATCTTCTAGGTCTTCTCGCTCATTCCTTTAAAATTTAGAGAAGATACTGCTAATTCAGGGTGAAGGCTCGTTTCTGTGTGACGAGTGGTGCGGCTTCCCTCTCCTGGAGGTATAGGCCCCCTTCTACTAATGCATACAGTTTATATCAGGTGTATCTCCAAGCTTTTGTGGCCTACATACTGATCTTAAGTTCGGGAGTTTTTGCTTTGTCTTCTAAGTATTTTAGGGCTATGAACCTTTGTGTACAGCAGGCCTGAAGTGTTCCATGTTAATGTACCACTTAGGGCAGTTTCACAGTGGGGCAGTGAAAGCGTTGGCGGTAAAGCGCTGCTATTTTTAGTGGCGCTTTGCCGTCGTTTTAGCGGCACTTTTCGGCTGCTAGCGGGGTGCTTTTAACCCCAGCTAGCAGCCGAAGAAGGGGTTAATACTGCCTGATGCCCATTCATTTCAATGGGCAGGGGCGTTTTAAGAGCGGTGTATACACCGCTTCTAAAATGCCCCACAGATGCTGCTTGCAGGACTTTTTGTAACGTCCTGCAATCGCACCGCTCCAGTGTGAAAGCATTCGGAGTGACAGGAGAGGCGCTTTACAGATGCTTTTCAGGCACTATTTTTAGTGCTGAAACACCTGTAAAGCGCCTCAGTGTGAAAGTGGCCTTATTACTGTATTAGCATAACTTTTATATTCTCTTTTATGAAAATACTTCAATAAAAATATGGGCGGCACAGTGGTGTAGTGGGTAGCACTCTCACCTAGCAGTAAGAAGGGTCACTGGTTCGAATCCCGACCATGACACTACCTGCCTGGAGTTTGCATGTTCTCCCTGTGTCTGCATGGGTTTCCTCCGGGTTCTCCGGTTTCCTCCCACACTCCAAAGACATGCTGGTAGGTTAATTGGATCCAGTCTAATTCAGCCCTAGTATGTATGAATGTGAGTTAGGGACCTTAGATTGTAAGCTCCTTGAGGGGGTAGGCACTGATGTGAATGTATAATGTATATGTAAAGCGCTGCGTAAATTGACAGCGCTATATAAGTACCTAAAATAAATAAAAACATTGAAACAGAAACAAACAGAGGACTTTAGCCTTGAGGTAGTAGTAGTAGTTAACTGCAACTCCTTTCTTAGAGCCATGAGTCCCTTTTTACAGAGGATTAGATGGACCAAGCTCTTCGGGAAACACCAGCCTGTGTCCCCTTTAAACAAACCCACAGCTGGCTTTCTGAGAGGGGTGACAGCAGCCCAAATGTCTCCAAGATTTCTAAGAACCGTCTTTAGTCACACAAAGCTGAGGCCTCACAGACAGCAGGCATGTGGCAGCATTGCCCTGAACGGCAGCAAGTCCTCCAGGTTGGACCAAATCTCTACAGGAAAAGACCTAGAGCCCAGTGTGCTCTCAGAATATATACAGTTTCCCAGCATGCCTTCAGGGCTCAGCTCCCTGAAATAGGCCAGCGCTGTATAAATATTCATGCTGCCATCTGCATACCTCCACATTTATGGTCCAGAAACTTCTTAACCTCCCTGGAGACAGAGGGAGCTTTCAGGCTGGCACCAGCTGAGCACACTAAGAAGACCTAAGTAGTCAATTACAGCTGCACTGCTTACAGTGAGCAAATTTAGATGATACTTGGATGTGGTTTGCATATTCTATGGGGCCAAAATCGCACTAGAATCACACCAAAGTTCTACAGGAACCTTTTCCGAAATCACACTGTGCTGAGTTGCAGTGATGTGAATGAGTTATTGAGCACCATTGAAAAATTTTATGCGAATTCCATTGTCATGCAATTCTGTGCAACATAGGTTGCATTTGAAATCGCACTAGTGTGAACAGAGCCTACACTTGTATCTTTAATTGAGACTGAGACATTTAAACAGCAAAAGTAAAATAGCAGTGAAAGGAAATTTCCCCAAAGTGAAAGAAAATTGATTCTTTGACACCAGAACAGGTGTCCACATTACCTCTTATTTCTGTGACAACTGTAACATTTTGGATTTCTCATCACTTTTAGGCCTGTTACAGTGGTCACCATGATAAATTTCATGAACCTCACCTATGGAGAAAAATGTTTTAAAAAAAAAAAAAAAAAAGACAGAATTTTTGACTCGTCTGAAGTAACCAAATCAAAAATAAAGTATCTAGCTATAGACGACAGTGAAAAAAATTGCCTGGAGATACACTTTAATTCCTCTACAAAGTTCAACAAACGATACACTTTCAAGCAGAGTCCAAGCAATGTTCAGAGGATTTAATGAGAATTGCTATTACATTGTATTTATTCAAAGGGGCAACATTTGCATATGTTAGTTAGTTAAAAACAGTCTTACAAGTAAAAAATACATTTTTATTTAAATAAGATAGACATTTTCTGTTTGTTTTTTGCAATTATTTTTTTAGCACCAAAAAAACAAAAAATTTAAATGTTTGACATTTTTATGGGTTCTCTTTGTATTTTCTTTTTTTTTTTTTTTTTTTAGCATTAACTTTGAAATGCTTTAGGACAAATGACAGAATAAAACTGCATTTTTTTATCTAAATCTAAAAGAATATTACCAATAATATTACTTGTCTAAAAATGAGTTATGCATTACTTTGTTCTCTTGATTAACCACTTGCCCTCTGGGAGATTTACCGCCTTCGTGACCAGGACATTTTTGCCTTTTGGCACTGCGTTAGTTTAACTGACAATTGTGCGGTCATGCAACGCTGTATCCAAATAAAATTGATATAATTTCTTTCACACAAATAGAGCTTTCTTTTAGTAGTATTTGAGCACCACTAGGTTTTTACTTTCTGCTATAAAACATATCTAATAAAAAAATCTAATTTCTTTATATATTTAGGCCAATATGTATTCTGCTACATATTTTTGGTAAAAAAGATTCCCAATACGTGTATAATGATTGGTTTGAGCAAAAGTTATAGCATCTACAAACTATGGTATATGTACTGAAATTTGAACTTATTTATTTTTTAAATACTAGTAATGGTGATGATCAGCGACTTATAGTGGAACTGTGATAGTATGGCCAGAAATCTGACATTAACTGACACTTTTGACACTTTGTGGGAACCAGTGACACCAATACAGTGATCAGTGCTAAAAATATACTGTACACTGCCATTGTACTAATGACACTGGCTGGGAAGGGGTTAATATCTAGGGTGATTAAGGGGTTAAATGTGTGCCTTATGCCCTGTACACACGATAGGACTTTCCAATGGAAAATGTGTGATAGGACCTTGTTGTCGTAAATTCCGACCGTGTGTAGGCCATAGGAATTTTCGAAAAAACAAAGTTTGAGAGCTTGCTATCAAATTTTCCGACAACAAAATCCGTTGTTGGAAGTTCCAATCGTGTGTACACAAATCCGACGCACAAAGTGCCACGCATGCTCAGAATAAATTAAGAGACGAAAGCTATTGGCTACTGCCCCGTTTATAGTCCCAGCGTACGTGTTTTACGTCACCGCGTTCAGAACGATCGGATTTTCCGACAACTTTGTGTGACTATGTTTATGCAAGACAAGTGTGAGCCAATATCCATCGGAAAAAATCCATGGATTTTGTTGTCGGAATGTCCGATCAATGCCCGACCGTGTGCGGGGCATAACAGTGTTTGGTGCATTCACTGTGTGCTGTTTTTACTAAGGGATGTGCCGGTGTTCTGTCAGAATAGCGAACCTGCCAGATTAGGTAACGAAAGTGACGTTCCGTCAGCTACACATGCGTCCACTTCTACCAGGTTTGCTAATCTGACAGGACACCTGCAGTCAGAAGGCGCCAGCAGACATCTTACTACACCCAACTACGTCTTGAACTTTAGAGTAATTTTAGCAATAAAGTGAGCATATATAAATAAATATAGTATATTGACATCTGTGATGCTGTTTTGATGTTACGTTTTAAAAGAAGCTGGACAGCAGGAGGAAGCTGGCAGAGGCCATGTTGGTACACCCCGCACTGCTCAGCACTAAACCTTTAGGCTTTCAAAATGAAACATTCAAACAGCATCACAGATGTCAATATACTATATTTATTTATATACGCTCATTTTATTGCTAAAATTCAAGATGTGGCAGCTGGGTGTAGTAAGATGTCCGCTGCCGCCTTCTGACTGCAGATGTTCTGTCAGATTAGCAAACCTGGTATATCGGTAGAAGGCATGCGCAGCTGATGGAACATCACTTCTGTTACCTAATCTGACGGGTTTGCTACTCTGACAGAACACCGTTTTTTATCCCCTGCAAACAAAATACAAACTTATTGCTGAATTAATGGACCCATAGCTGAAACATAAAAACTGCTCTGGGTTTACAGGTGCAGGAGTTGAACTGGTTAATGTAGATAAATGCAGAGCATTGTATATCTAAGCAAATAGCTTTATCTTTGTTGGGGTCTAGTAAACCTCAAGTCCTGCTGTATTTGTCACATACGTCTCATATTTACCTCCCCACAAGCATTTCCCCTTGGTTACTTTCCAAATACTATACTTGTTAAGTTATATACGTTACGTACGTACTCAGCCCCCATACAATGCACTAACGTTCCCACAAGACACATCCTGTTACAGGTTAAAGTTTCATTTTCAGTGTACCATTGCTTAAATCAATTTATTGTAATCTCACAAGAGACACAATTCAGAACATTTTACTTTTTTCTTCACAAAAACATCTTTGAGTTACAATGTGGAAATGGTATCTTCCTCTTTCTGCTGCTTAAAATAGCATTGTAATATGCTGTCTCCTGATTCCATAGGAGATCTGTGGTAAAGAAAAAAGTACCTCAGCTATACTTATTTCTATCAGACCTTCATTGGTGTTTTAGGATATTAGATTAGTCAGAGATTATAAAGCTAAAAACAGAGCAAGTGAATGTTTTCTGCAACTCGAGCAAAGCACGGTGCAAAGTTACCATGGCATTACCTTATAAACTATTGTATGTTATAGAACAGTGATGGCGAACCTTGGCACCCCAGATGTTTTAGAGCTACATTTCCCATGATGCTCAACTACACTGCAGAGTGAATGATCTTCATGGGAAATGTAGTTCCAAAACATCTGGGGTGTCAAGGTTTGCCATCACTGTTATGGAATGAGCATCACATTAGGCCATATGATTGCCATAGTTTCTGACCTCAAATAGTGTCATACATCATAACACTGGGCATCCCCTTGTTTGTACATTTTGTTCTCTGTGTAATGACTGAGCTGATTGTTCAGATATATTAGAAGCATTTTTGTATTGTTCTGGCTAGCATCTGTCATAGCTAAAGCATGTAGATTCCTTAAAGAGGAACATCAGTTTTTTTGTTAAGTCAGCAGCTTTTAAAAATCAGGTACTTTCCAGTGCCTGGGGTCCAGCGCTGTCTCCCCACAACCAGTTCTTACTACCGCGTGTTCCTGGTGCTTCCATCTTGGATATAGGAGCTGGCTGTGCCTTCCTGATTAACCACAGCCAGAACCCCACTGTGCATGCACAAGCGCATGCAGTGCTTTATGAATAGTCCTGCAGACATCTGGGACATGTGATGTGTCCCAGAAGCATAGGCGGGCGCACAGTGTGTGCTGGATGTGCCTGGGCACACCCTAATCCCCCCATGTACATTAGCATTCTGTGTGCCAGCAGGAAGATGGGAAAGATCTCCCTCTTACCAGCTCTGCTATGAGAGAAGTGTTTACGCAATTCTCTTCACTGTATCAGCAGGGAGATCAATGTGCTGGGGTCATATATATGTAGACACACACACACGTGTGTTGAGCTTTAGGGTGCACACCATAATGCAATAGGCTGTGCACACCTATGCCCAGAAAGCTGCAAGAGAGTAGAGGGTGGAGAAAGGGATGTGTACAGGGCTTAAGAGGGATGCCTCTTAAGCCCTATACACACGGAGCCAAATTTTGGGCGCATCGGCCGGTTCAATAGAAACCGGCCGACATTTAGCCCATGTCTACTGAAGCCGGTCCGACAGAAGCTCTGTCGAAGGGGCATGACTGAAAAAAGGTCTGCTGACTGGCTCCCTGCCAGCACTCTTAGCCGATGCCTGAAGGTGCTGACTGGAGTGTTCCGGTGGAGAGGCGTCCCCCTGTCAGAACACAATAAAGCAGCAGGGGAGATCACTGTACTAACATCAGATTGTTAGTATATCAGCTACAACCTGAGCTGTCAGTTTTTTTTCCGTTCAGCCCACTGGGTTGAACGAAAAAACCTAGAAGTGTGTACTAGGCATTGTGCTAGGATGGTGGAAGTGGGAGCAGGTACTCCTCCCTCTTTCCCCCCCAAAAAAAACCTGTAGCTCAATTATAGACAGGCAAAAAACAGAAAACAGAAAAACACTTCACTTTTTGAGTGAAATTATGCTTAACCCCTTCACGCCGACCGTTCGCAAATTTTTGTTCATGGCTTGAAGGGGTTATACTGGGGTGATGCCTGCAGCTGCCAGCTGTTGGCTTTTTAGTGATAACAACCACTCAGCTGTTATCCTAAAGAAGCAGGGGGGGTACGCCACTTTCCGCCACTCTTCCTGGGCTTCCCGTTCCACCGGGAGACCCGTTGTAAACCATTGTGAAGTCACTTCCGGGAATTTACATCGGAAACCCGATCAGAGCTGAATCTGGCTTTGTTCAGGTCTCAGCCTAGCCGGCGGACACGTGTCCACAGCTAGTCTGAGACCTGAAAAAAAACAGATTCAGCTCTGATCGGGTTTCCGATGTAAATTCCCGGAAGTTACTTCACAACGGTTTACTTGGCTGCCAATGACGCCGATTTTTTTAAAAAAAGGACAGTATTCAGAATCGCCAATTTAAGTGCAGAGGAGGGATTTGATCCCTCCATAAAGAGTACCCGTCACCGTCTATAACTGTCACAAAGGATGTTTACATTTTTAAAGGGACAATGTGAAAAAAAAATCTATAAAATAAATAAGAAAAAAAAAATAAATTTAAAGCACCCCCATCCCCGTGTGCTCGTGCAGCAAAGAAAACACATACAAAAGTCGCGCCCGCAAACGTAAACGGTGTTCAAATCACACATGTGAGGTATCGCAGCGACCGTCAGAGTGAGAACAATACTTAGCAAAAGACCTCCTCTGTGACTCTAACCTGGTAACTGTTAAATTCTTTAAAGCGTCGCCTATAGAGATTTTTAGGTACTGCAGTTTGTAGCTATTCCACGAGTGTGCGCAATTTCAAAGCATGACATGTTAGGTATTTATTTACTCAGCGTAATATCATCTTTCACATTATACAAACAAATTGGGCTAACTTTACTGTTTCATTTTTTTTAAGTTCATGAAAGTGTCTTTTTTTCTCAAACATTGCGCTTGAAAGACCGCTGCGCAAATACCGTGTGACATAAAATATTGCAATGATCGCCATTTTATTCTCTATTGTCTGTGCTAAAATATATATATATATATTTATAATGTTTGGGGGTACTAAGTAATTTTCTAGCAAAAATACGGACTTGTAAGCAACAAATGTCAGAAGTAGGCTTAGGCATGAAAGGGTTAATAATAGCATGCAATGCCAAGCTGCAGGTTCTAAAGCTAGCAAAATACATCTTGTAATAAAAGAGGCATAGACTCCAGAGAGAGACACATTATTTTGCCCATGTACAAATCATTAATAAGACCTCATCTGGAATATGCAGTTCAGTTTTGGGCACCAATTCACAGAAAGGATATCAGGGGAACTGGCGTAAGCGCAGAGAAGGGCAGCCAAACTGCTGAAGAGCTCAGCTATGAGGAAAGATTAGAGGAATTGAATGTATTATTTAGAGAAGAGGAGACTGAGATTATCATGTATAAATACATAAGTGGTCCATTAAAGTGGTACAAAGTTATTCACCTTAAAGCAGAACTTCACCCAAAAGGGGAAGTTCTGCTTCTTTGGATCCAACCCCCCCTCTGCACAGCTCAATAGATTGTTTTTAAAAATAGTCAGTTGCATTCCTAAATGCAGCAATATAACTGAATTTTAATATGTATAGGTAATTACACCAGTGATTTTACAAATCCATTAGTGCTCTGTGAATCCTTGATCTGACCCAATGAACGGAAGAAAAATCTCCCTTACAGAAGACCCATATGCCCATGGTCAAAGATTCCTTACACTTCCAAGGGTGGGCTTTGGAATGACAGATGAAGCCTGATTTTAAAGTGGAACTTTAGACAGAAAATTAGGTCTGGCTAGATCTTCTCAGGCTGGCCCCTTTTGCAGGTATAGCTATGTAAAACATTAAAAATAGGTGTCTATGCTGTTTTAAATCCAATAATACATAGTTTCACCCTGCTCTGCACATGCTCAGCTGCTCTCCATTTTTAGGCACTGTACTGAATTTGTAGAGGACGATCAGCTGACAACCTTAAGATTTGCTGTTCAGGGGCTCTGGGCTTTAGCAAAATGGCAGCCTCCCACCCCCGCTCACTGTGAGCTGTGATTGCCGGCCAATAAGGAAGCAAAGACCCGGGAGAGCAGATGGTCCCATGCACATTGATGATTCATGATCGGCTCAGGTAAGTATTAGGGGGGCTATAGGGGGGAGCTGTATACTAAAGGTTTATTACCTTCATGCATAGAATGCATAAAGGTAATAATCCTTCAGGCTTTAGAACCACTTTAACCACTTCAGCCCCGGAAGGATTTACCAACTTCCTGACCGGGCCATTTTTTGCGATACGGCACTGCGTCGCTTTAATTGACAATTGCGAGAGCGTGCGACGCTGTACCCAAACAAAATTCATGTCCTTTTTCTCCCACAAATAGAGGTCTCTTTTGGTGGTATTTGATCACCTCTGCGGTTTTTATTTTTTGCACTATAAACAAAAAAAAGCGACAATTTTGAAAAAAAAAACATACCCAATAAAAAAATTTAAAAAATCAAATTTCTTCATCAGTTTAGGCCAATTTGAATTCTGCTACATATTTTTGGTAAAAATAAAACCCAATAAGCGTATATTGATTGGTTTGTGCAAAAGTTATCTACAAAATAAGGGATAGATTTATGGCATTTTTATTTTATTTTTTTACTAGTAATGGCGGTGATCAGTGATTTTTAGTGGGACTGCGACATTGCGGTGGACAGATCGGACACCAAACTGACATTTTTGATACTTTTTTGGGAACCAGTGAGATTATTACAGTGATCAGTGCTAAAAATATGCACCGACATTGTACTAATGGCATTGGCAGGGAAGGGGTTAACATTGGGGGCGATCAAAGGGTTAAATGTGTTCCCTCAGTGTGTTTACTAACTGTGTGGGGGGATGGACTGCCTGGCACAACACACAGATCCGTCTTCCAGTGTGTCATCCTCTGGCAGTACGTCGATCTGCCTTGTTTACTTTGGCAGATCCCCATTCTGTCACTGCGAGGAACGAGTCTGCTGGACCCAATGATTGGCACGCACCCACAGATCGCCATGTACGAGACCCAACGTACATTTATGGCGATTTGCGCAGCCAAGCCAACCTGCAGAAATATAACTGTGACGACTGGTCAGCAAGCGGTTAGCCCCGGTTCACACAGGGGTGGCACGACTTGCAGGTCGCCTCACCGAGGCGACCTGCACACGACTTCCACGGCGACTTGCAAAACGACTTCTGTATAGAAGTCTATGCAAGTCTATGCAAGTCGCCCCAAAGTAGTACAGGAACCTTTTTCTAAGTCGGAGCGACTTGCGTCGCTCCTATTAGAACGGTTCCATTGTACAGAACGGGAGGCGACTTGTCAGGCGGCTAGGTCGCCTGACAAGTCGCCCCTGTGTGAACCGGCACTAAATGTGGAATGTATGTTTTTTGCTAAAGAACATTTTTTATCAAGTTGTTATGGGTAAAGTTCCACTTTAAGGGTGGCCATACACACAGTAGATCAGCCTGATGAACAGATTACCCTTTCCACATAAGCAAAGTGGATGGGGGAATCTTCCCTGCTGTGCTATTGTTTTATCTGATTAGTCAGATTACACGGATCAGTGCTGCAGCCAAATGCCTATCAATGGAAAATTTTCCAACAAGCCAGTTCAAGAGAAGTCAATCATTAGTTCAGCTTCTCTGGGATGGGAATGGCCATAAATGGATTGAAATGCAGCCTTCCAATCCATGGCCAGCTTAAATTAGATCGGGAGGGGTGGAAACCAATCAGATGTGATGCAAATATCTTGAACATGTCCTTTGGAGGAGAGTAAGCAGAAGGATGTCTACTGCTGCCTTTTCACTGTCCACATGGCAGGCTGGGGTCAAGAGCAGACACATGTATATTTCTTAAAGTTTATCTATCCCAAATGCAAAAATTAAACATATTGCAGCTTAACATTCCCTAAATATGGTGGCCGCTAGGACCTTGAAGAAGGGGACATACCCTTTTAGTGCAAAAAAAAAATAAAAAATCACGGACAGTAACCAATTGTTTCTGTCGCAAGTGCACTAATATGGCTACAATCACCTCAAGCAAAGGTTGAGACAGAAACTGTTTAACACTTACAGGGGAACTTACAATGGTCAGATTTTATTCATTTATGTAAAGATTTTTCTGTTGCTGTAATTGCTTAAAAAATGTTATCTGGAATTGGACTTTAATTTGTTAGTCAAGTCCATCTACATTTGCTAGTGTGCTTGCATTTTTTTGGGAGGGATATATTTTATTTATTTATTTATTTAAAGCATTGTACATTGTAATGAATGTGTTGGCTCGCTTGCATGTGCCTTCTGAAATCTGTTGAAGTTCTCCCAGTGTGGACAGAGATAGGTACCAATCTCCTTCCACATCAGTCCTTCTTTAAGATTGTTCTTGTACTGCCCATGCTTAGGATGAAAGAGAATTGGATGAAGCTGAAAGTTGAATGAAGCTGAAAAGTTTTGCCTTGCAGTTATGAAAGTTATGAAGCTGAAAGTTTTGCCTTGCAGCACGTTGCATTAATGTGCACTTGCATGCGCTCACGCGCTTATGGGCATTGTACTGAGCAGAAAAAAGTAGTGCCTGCTGTACTTTTTTTCAGTGCAGCACAAGCGCATTGTAACGCACCATGCTGGTCTGAACAGCGTTTATAGGGAACCATTCTTATTTTAATGGTGTGCATTGGGAATGCAATGTGGTGAAATGTGCGTGCACTTGTATTCAGCCCCCTGAGTCAATACTTTGTAGAATCACCTTTCACTGCAATTACAGCTGCAAGTCTTTTTGGATATGTCTCTACCAGCTTTGCACATCTAGAAGGTGCCATTTTTGCCCATTCTTCTTTGCAAAATAGCATCTGTAAAGAGCAATTTTCAAGTCTTGCCACAGATTCTCAATTGGATTTAGGTCTAGACTTTGACTGGGCCATTCTAACACATGAATATGCTTTAATCTAAACCATTCCATTGTAGCTCTGGCTGTATGTTTAGGGTCATTGTCCTGCTGAAAGGTGAACATCCACACAAGTCTGAAGTCTTTTGCAGACTCTAACAGGTTTTCTTCTAAGTCTGCCCTGTATTTGGCTCCATCCATCTTCCCATCAACTCTGACCAGCTTCCCTGTGCCTGCTGAAGAAAAGCATCCCCACAACATGATACTGCTACACCATGTTTCACGATGGAGATGGTATGTTTAGGGTAATGTGCAGTGTTAGTTTCCGCCAGACGTAGCGTTTTGCTTTTAGGTCAAAAACGTTTAATTTTGGTCTCATCTGACCAGAGCACCTTCTTCCACATGTTTTCTGTGTCCCCCACATGGCTTCTCATGAACTGCAAACATAACTTCTCATGGCTTTTTTTCAATAATGGCTTTCTTCTTGCCACCCTTCCATAAAGGCCAGATTTGTGGAGTGCACGACTAAAAGTAGTCCTGTGGACAGATTCTCCCACCTGAGCTGTGGATGTCTGCAGCTCCTCCAGAGTTACCATGGGCCTCTTGGCTGCTGCTCTGATGAATGCTCTCCTTGCCTGGCCTGTCACTTTAGGTGGACGGCCATGTCTTGGTAGGTTTGTAGTTGTACCATACTCTTTCCATTTTCGGATGATGGATTGAACAGTGCTCTGTGAGATGTTCAAAGCTTGGGATATTTTTTATAACCTAACCCTGCTTCTCCACAACTTTATCAGTGACCTGTCTGGTGTGTTCCTTGGGCTTCATGATGCTGTTTGTTCACTAAGGTTCTCTAACAAACCTCTAAGGGCTCCACAGAACAGCTATATTTATACTGAGATTAAATTACACACAGGTGGACTCTATTTACTAATTAGGTGACTCCTTAAGGCAATTGGTTCCACTAAATTTTAGTAAGAGGTATCAGAGTAAAAGGGGCTGAATACAAATGCACGCCACACTTTTCAGATATTTGTTTGTAAAAAAATGTGAAAACCATTTATCAATTACCTTTCACTTCACAATTATGTGCCACTTTGTGTTGGTCTATCACATAAAATCCCAAGAAAATACATTTACGTTTTTGGTAGTAACATGACAAAATGTGGAAAATTTCAAAGGGCATGAATACTTTTTCAAGGCACTGTACATCTTCCAAAAATACCTCAGTCTTTCCAATAATCCCTTACACTGAGAGTGGGAGTAAGAGAAACATAAAATAATGATACAATTGCTCAGTACAGCAGTCATTTCGATGAAAGAATTATATTTTTCAGAAATCAGTTACATTAACCACTTCCCGACCGGCGCACGCCAATGTACGTCAGCAGAATGGCACGGCTGGGCAAATGGGCATACCTGTAAGTCCCATTTGAATTCCCCGCCGTGCCATTGCGTGTGCGCCACCGCCGGCGCGCGCCAGCTGGGAGCTCCGTGAGTCGGGTCGCGGGTCTCGCGGACTCGATCGCCCCGGGGATACCCGCGATCGCCTCACAGAGAGGACGAACGGGGAGATGCTGATGTAAACAGCATCTCCCCATTCTGCCTAGTGACAGGTCACTGATCTCTGCTCCCTGTCATCAGGAGCAGAGATCAGTGACATGTCACAGCTAGCCCTTCCCCCCTACAGTTAGAACACATCCCTGCCCCCTAGTGGTTAACCCCTTCACTTCCAGTATCATTTACACAGGAATCAGTGCATTTTTATAGCACTGATTGCTGTATAAATGACAATGGTCCCAAAAATGTGTCAAAAATGTCTGATGTGTCCGCCATAATGTCGCAGTCACAATAAAAATTGCTGATCACCACCATTACTAGTAAAAAAAAATTATTAATAAAAATGCCATAAAACTATCCCCTATTTTGTAAACGCTATAACTTTTGCGCAAACCAATCAATAATCGCTTATTGCGATTTTTTTTTTTACCAAAAATATGTAGAAGAATACGTATCAGCCTAAACTGAGGGAAAAAAATGTTTTTTAAATTATTTTTTGGGGATATTTATTATAGCAAAAAGTAAAAAATAATGCATTTTTTTCAAAATTGTGGCTATTTTTTGTTTATAGCGCAAAAAATAAAAACCGCAGAGGTAATCAAATACCACCAAAAGAAAGCTCTATTTGTGGGGAAAAAAAGACGTCAATTTTGTTTGGGAGCCACGTCGCACGACCGCGCAATTGTCATTTAAAGCGATGCAGTGCCGAATCACAAAAAGTGCTCTGGTCAGGAAGGGGGTAAATTCTTCCAGGGCTGAAGTGGTTAATGGCTCTTCAAAAAGATTTTTTTAAAAGGATGATTGGGCCCTAGTGAAATTCAATCAACAAATCTTTTCGTAGTTGTGTGCAACAAACATTTTCAAGTAGAAAGACCCTTTTTAAATATTTGAATTCTTGATTAATTAATTTATCCTTGAATTCCCTCTGTAAAAGAGAAGCTATATTTCTCAACTGCAATATAGTTTACAGGGAGGTCACAGAGCCAGTGGGACCTGGTATGCTTTTTTGTAGGGGTACCTGCATGACAAGACTGTCTGTACAAAAATACTTCCTTTGGCAGGTAAGGCCATTCACATATATGCATGATAGTTTAGCTGCTTGCCTGGAGATCAAAGAAACATGACACTATGGGGTTGATTTACTAAAGGCAAATAGACTGTGCACTCTGCAAGTGCAGTTGCTCCAGAGCATAGTAAATGAGAAGTTCTGCTGACTTCCATCATCCAACCAAAAATGCTGTTTTTCTTTTTCCTTGCACGTGATTGAGTACTCTTTGCAAAGTGAAGCTTTACCTCATTTACTAAGCTCAGAAACAACTGAACCTGCACTTTGCAAAGTGCACAGTCTATTTGCCTTTAGTAAATCAACCCCTATGGCTTTTCTGCCCCGCCCCCTACTTCTGCATAATAATTGCAATAGTTTGAAAAACACACCGCTGTTCTTTATAAATGTGTCACTCCTTAATAATGCCATACCACAGCTTTATTTCCGTGCAGAATTTTTGACAGACTGTGGTCTAAACTATTGCACAGATTTCCTTTTTATATAGTATGCCAAAATCACCACCCAGACTCTTACTATTTTACATTTTCTATATTTAAATATACATATTTTAAATTACTAAATTCTAGCACAAAACTTTTAGATGAGTTTAGGACAATGGAAACATTTTATGAAGACTGCCTAAAATAGCATTTTCTTGCAGTATTGTCGATCTTATCTTAGATTTATTCTGATATTTATCAGGCAGGGGAATATTCCATCTAAATGTATAGGCAGATTAACATCAGGTAAGGTTAGAAACCACTTCTCATGCCAAATAACAATATATTGACATCTTAAAGTGGATGTAAACCCTCACATTCACCCAGTGAAATGAACAGTCTCAGATGATACACAGGGATGAAACAAATCTCCCTACATAAGTTTTACATGCATATCTGCTGCCCTCTGCTTTATTTATTCTTTAGAAAGTTCAGATCATGTTAGGAGATTTTCTATTCCCGTTTAGCACTGCAGTGAAGCCTGGGCATACAGCCAAGACAGCTGATTGGAGGAAAGGCACACATCCCCTCTCCTAATAAGTAAAGACTTTCAGAACTGTTCGTTTAATCGTTCAGCTCAGTGCTAATCTACTTATATCATCCTCCCCAACACAAAATTCAGGCTGCTTTTATCTCAGTTGACAGAGAACTTGTCAGAAGTTATCATGCTGATTACAGAAGAACGGAGCAGGAGACAGCTACGGGACGTAGTGCTTAGAAGAGAGATAAGAAAACTCTGCAGATATATGTGCCTAGCTCAAATTTCATGAATCAGGTTTAGATCCACTTTAAGGTGTACGACTAGCCCAGTGTTTTTTTGGGGGTTTTTTTGTTTTTTTTTAATAGAGTATGAATGGGTTAAAACCCTTGTTAGTTTATGTTTTTCTGTCCGTGTCACATTACTTTCTGTCCTGGAAACACAACAGGAAGTGATAAGAGATCTCTCCAAACTGTGGGGAACCTGGGGTGGGCTTCACAGTGATCAATTACTGTGGTAGCCAATCAGAGGCTACCACAGCGATCAGATGACCCAGAATCGGGAGAACCAGATTCTGAGCGTTAGTATGGGTCCAGGGTTCTCCGTGAGACCCTGGTCTCTGTGCTAGGAGTGCTGTGCACTCTCAGCAAAAGAGCAGAAGGAAAATATGAGGCTCCACAGCAAAAAGCCCAGTGCAGTGGGGCCACAAATTTGTGATATGTTGGTGTCAAGGGGTTAAGATATCCCCATTATGTTTTTTTGTGCCTTGAAATTTATTTTGTCACAATAATTAATGTAATATCAGCCATTATTAGGATTTTATAGTATGTCAAGTCCATGGTAGGTATTGTTACATAGTAAAGCAGGTTAAGTTCAACCAACATGGAAAAAAATACCCACATATAGAAAACCTCTATAAACACTATCCTATACCCACAGCTGATTCAGAGGAAGGCAAAAAAAAAAACATTGTGATGTTACAAATACCATTGTGACATCTCTTTCAAAATTCTGGTGTCCTAGTATGTATTAGAATGTCACAGAAACTATAGTGCAAACAAAGAAATTATACGTGTCACCTTTAAGACTCATGCACAAGGGCACATTCATTCTTACAGAGTAGAAAGTGTATTTTGGTGCCCGTGAGATTAAGGTGCTGCGTATAGCCACCCATAGACATAAATGGGTGTAGGTGGCTGTATGCAGCTAAGCGTTGCTACTTGAGTGGCGCATGTGTACAGACATAAGGTCCCAAGCTCCTCCATTCAAGTTTACAGTACTTCATAGATAACATGCTTTATTTATATACAGGTATACTGTATACTGTACATATATCCAGAATCACGGTGTTATCCCTTTGGTGCACAGAGCAATGGAACACAGCTGTTAAAATGATTTTGTTCAAACTCAGACCTGTGAAATGAAATAAAGAAGCACCTCTTCTAAGGCCCCTTTCACACTGATGGACCGATCAGGTTGGCCTGTCAGTTTTTCAGGAAAACCCATTTGTACCATCCATAGCTCTCTATGGAGCGGTGCATGTCAGCAGACATGTGTCCGACCACCCCATAGAGAAGAGTGGGCTGTGTCCGCTCTGCATAGCAGAGCGGACACAGACCTATCATCCGTCTGCTCAGTGGGTACCAGTGGACAGATCCCTCGCTGAACAGGTGGATCCACTTAGTGGAGTCCGCCCCGACTGCAAGGGGCCTAAGATTATCAGATGTTTTTCCCATGGTGAAGTCATGCATACATCAAGATTTTGTGCTTAGAGTCCATGCTGCTTTCAAAGCATTGTCATTGTCAGATCCAAAGCAATTTCTAATTCCTCAAAACCACCATTGAATATACAAAGATCTTGCATCCAAATAGTCTCACCAGTAAAGGGTAAATGTTTTAAAGGATTTATTACATTTTTTACTTGGTTTTATTGTAAATATTGAGTACAAAGAAAAGGATATTCACATATCATAAATTCTAACATGAAAATAGCAATGTGGACAGAAGCAGCATCAGCTTTCACAAAATTCAGAGAATACAAGATAAACAAATCAAAGAACACGCTGTACTCAAGTGAATGTACACATAAATTATACCAGCATATCATAACAAATAAATAAAATTGCAGGAAACAAGAGCAAGCGGTTCATCGAAACTTAGACTAGGAAAACAGTACCTGTATGTTCACCCAAAAACGGAATAAAACTATATAAAGAATGAGCATAGCGGATATCTAACTGGCTCTGTTTCTCCCATCTTCAACACTATGTCCCACTCGGCTATGGGCATCGTCACTATACAGGACATAATGGAAGTGGAATGTAGAGGTAGTCTATGGAGAAGGGTCAGAGAGTAAAGGATAAGTTCACCTTTGTACAAAAAATAATAAATGCACATCTTTTTACAGGTAAAAAATGTATATTTATTATTTTTTGTATTAGGAGCCTATAAAGCATTGCACCAGCGATCGGGAGATTGCTGATGCCATGCAGGACTCCTCCATACTGTCAGTGTATCTGCTTACCTGTACGTCCTGTACAGGTAAGCCAATACTCCCTGACAGGAAGACTCAATGAACTACCACAGTGCTCCACAGCACTGTGGTAGTTTATTGAGAACTACAAGCCAACAGCCGCTAAGGCTGTCAGGACTTGTAGTTCATTCATACACAGAGCTGTGTGTATGAATGATGTGGGCGTGTGGGTGGAGCTTCTCCCCGTACTGCTGCCACAGGGAGGGGGGGCAGCGGGCGATGGCTGAAGCACTGGGAACATGTTACATGTTCCACCCTAAAATCGGGGGGAACATGTAACATGTTCCCAAAGGTGAACTTGTCCTTTAAGGAGAGGAGGGAGTCAATAGCGTCTTGTGTATCTAGTCAGGCTCCCCAGATTTTATATAATTTCCAAGGGCAGCCTCTAGCCTCATACATCAATTGGTACAGAGGCTGGTTAACCAGCCTTTACCACATACCAATATGTAAGGACTAATGCCACATACATACAATTGCACATTCCGACATCAAAATCCATGGGATTTTTTCCGACGGATGTTGGCTCAAACTTGTCTCGCATACACACGGTCACACAATGTTGTTAGAAATTCCGAATGTCAAGAATGCGGTGACGTACAACACGTACGACGGCTCTAGAAAGAGGAAGTTCAATAGCCAGTGTGCCACCCTTTGGGCTCCCTCTGCTAATCTTGTGTTAGTACAAGTTTGGTGAGAGACGATTTGCACTTTTCAGCCTCGTGCTTTTACGATCATTACTGCTCTTCAGTTTGTGCTTGTAGGTTCGTATTTACATTACATATTTGATCTCCAGTGTGTTCTTGTCCGCTCATTTCTGATTTTTAGCTCTGGCCTTTCTGTTTTTCAGTGCTTTCTGTTAGTTTGTTCTGACCAGCCGACCATTTTGAAGCCATGAGGACCCTCACCCAGGACCAGAGGGTTTATAACTACCGTCTGGCCAGAGCCAGAAGAGTGGTGGAGAACGCTTTCGGGATAATGGCCAGTCGGTTCCGCCTATTCCTTACGCCAATCAACATGGCGGAATATAAACTTAACCATCTAATCCTTGCATTCTGCATTCTACACAACTTTTTAAGGAGAAATTCAATTCAATGTTGTCTCAGTTGGGCCTGAGGCTGGACTTCAAAAAGAAACTCTGAAGGTGCTTGAAGCTGGCCGTCCTAGCTTGCCCTCCCAAAGGAAACTAAATTTTTCTTTGGGAGGGCATTTTACTAAAGGAAAATCCACTTTGAATTTGGCTTTCAAACGTTTAGAAAAAAGTTAGAAAAAGAGAAACAATTTTAGAAATGTTGGTGTGTTTTCGATTCTGCCGAAAACATCAATGATGTTTTTGAGTCTTTTTTCAACATCATTGATGTCTTCCTTGATCTTCTGTAAATCCCAATTGCACATCATGATCTCCCCGATAAGGACGTGTGCACTTGCACTTGTGAAATGAGAATCTTCTTCCACAACATCCACATCACCTAAAAGAAAAAAACACACCATGTTTTAGAAATATGCAGGCATCCATCTATTCCTTAAGCTGTGGTCTCAGACACTCACCGGTCACTATTTGACCCACTTCATAAACCTCTCCTTCCTCCACATCCTCTGGTTGTTGTTTTTGGATTTTCCCTTCTTTAGGAGGTTGGGGGTCCCTGGTGACCTCAGACGTCCCGAGACTTTTCTCCCCTATGTGAATAAAATAAAGGTATACCTAGCACATCGATATTTGATGCAAGAAATAGTAATATGAAACATTGCTTGGAAGTGTCGTACAATTGTCTGTTTTGGCAGAGTTCAAAGCCGAACACATGATTTTTTCACTTTCTTCAAGCTGGAATACATACCTTTTTGGGTAAAGTGGGACACCCTAAAAAGTTTGTTCTGGTGTCCCACACTAGTGCTCCTGCATCCAGATGTGTCAACAGCTGCTGAGTGTCCTCTCCTTACACTGAATCAAGTTTACGTTTCATTCTAGTTACAAACACAACAATGTACTAAACTTCTTTTAAGACAAATAGGCATGACCAAATGTATCTGCAAAAAACATCGTCTTAGTGGGCAATCGAAGAATGTTTACTATGAACGATTACTGTGCCCTGAAACTTGTCATTTTATACTGTACAATAGTATAAAGAAAAGCACATGGAGCAGCACAAATGGAAGAAGAAGAATAGGAACACACGACAAAATACTCTTGATTCTTCTGTACTGATCCTGCTCCCTCAATTTGAGGTCTGACCATCGTTTCCTCAGTTGATCCTTGGATCGCCGTACCCCAAAATTCTTCTGCAGACCTTTCACAACTTTAGGAATGATCTTGGCCTTTCTCACATTTGGGTTTGGGTACGGTCCATGCTTCCTATCATAGTCGGCCCTCTTGAAGATGTCCACCGTCTCCACCATCTCTATAAAGGCCATATTTGAGGCCTTCAATATCCTCGGGGATCGGAACGTTTGTGGCTCTGGGCTTTCTTCGTTGTTGCTGCTACTCTCAGGCACCTGCTCTGTCTCCGCCATGTGCTCTCCTACTGCACCGAAAGACAAGGGGCGGGGAATAGACTAGAAAGAACATCTGGGGCGGGCAGAGTTTCACACATGCGCAGTGTATATAAAGCATAACACGCATGCGTCGTACGTACGATCGATGAGAGGAGGAATGTGTATCGGAAGCGCCGATCGTTTAAACGAAGGTACAATTTTAACTTGGTGCATCAGTGGCCTATACTGCTTATAGATTGAGGCCTATATTGGGACAAGATTAGGAAAGTTTAGCCTGACATTGGGGTTTGTCTTGTGTTGTGTCTTGCAGATAAAATGGATCTATTGAATGATCAGGACTTTATTCCTATATTCATTGATATGTACAGGGAGCTACCTTGTCTGTGTCAGGTAAACCACCACTTTTATAACAATAAACCAAAGAGGAAGGCAGCGCTGGATCAATTGTTGGAAATCGTGAAGCCGCAGATCCCCATGGCAGACATCCCCTATTTGAAGGCCCTAATTGGTGGCATGAGGAGCACTTATAACAGGGAGCGCAAGAAGGTCCAGGATTCCCAGAGATCAGGAGCTGCAGCAGATGACATTTATGTACCCAGGCTATGGTACTATGACAGACTGCATTTTCTGGCAGGCCAGACTGAACCCAGGCCAGCACTCTCCAGTCTTCCTTCAAGGCTTCCTTCCACCTCAGCTGAGGCTTCCGACGTCCAACCTGGGCCTTCCAGCCATGAAGATGTGGAGGAGTCCAGCTTGAGCCAGGTATAGCATTGTTCAACATATTTCTAGTCAAATCATTAATGATGTTAACTAGATGTTATTATTGATCAGTAATTTCTGATTTTACAAAGTGTTTTACATATCAATAGACAGTAGTGGCCACCAATGATTGGGACAAGAATGAAAAATGCTGGGGTCAGAATAATAGTCTTTTCTATTTATTAACATTCAATTTGCAACAGTCATGAACTGAAATTTGTGTGTGATTGATGAGCCAAAAACAATGTCCCTTTTTCTAACACAGGAAAGTCTCAGCCAGGAGGAGGCTGTGGAAAGTGGCAGCCAGGAGGTGGCTGGGCCCAGTAGCCTGCCCAAAACCTAGGTCCCTCCCCTCCGCCTTCCACAAAAAAGTCCAAGGAAGAGGAGTAACCTGGAGGAGGCAGCACTTAGCCTATTTTGGAAGGCTACTGCGGCCCTCAGAACCCCCCCCCCCCCCCCCAATATTCTAGAATACTATGCCTGCATGGCAACCTGCAAAATGCTGGAAATGGAGGAGGGCCAACACCTCTTATGTGAGGAAGTTGTGTTACAAGCCCTAAATAGGGGGTTTGAGGGGCGAACTCACAAGCCAAAGCCACGTTTGTGAGCTCAACCATGGTCTTCCTCCTCCACTCCTGCCACAGCTACAACACCAAAGCCACAGCCTGGAAGCAAGCCTGGAAGGAAGACAAGAGAGTGATGGCCTGGGTTCAGTCTGGTCTGACAAAAGATGCAGGCTGTTGTAAGACCTCAGCCTGGGGACAGATATGTCATCTGCTGCTGTTCCTGAACTCTTGTAGTCCTGGACTAGATTGTGCTCACTATTATAAGGACACCTCAGGCCACCAATTTTGACTGTAAAATAATTGATGTGTGCCCTGGGGTACAAAGGCTTCGCAAATTCCACCAGTTTCTCCAGCTTTGCCTTCCTCTTTATTTTGTTATGACCCAGAATAAATGGCTATTTATTTTTCACAATAAATACGTATCAATATTTAAATAAATATATCAATACTTGCCTATGTGTTTTACTACACAAAGGACTGTTTGTGGGTAGGCAGGTACATTTCAAAAATACAATGTCAAATAAACAAGGGACACCAACACAAACCAACCTCCTTGAGGTTAAAAAATACAAGATAATAATGGTATTGTGGTAACTTGACACACAAAATTAAAGAAAAAAATTATGGAGATCACAATAAAAAAAAAAAAAAACACTATAACCAAAAATTCTAAACATTATTAGAGAGATCTGACGAAAAAAAAAAAACAATTATTCATGAGGTCATGAGAAATAATAAAGAAATCAGTTTGTCAGAACTCTGTGTGAATATGAGCAGCAAAACAACTTCATTATTCTAGTATCCTAAAGAAGAAGAGAATGCGCTGCATTAAAAGATTTTAAAATTTGCAGCGTGATGAATGTGCTATCTCCATTATGAACGCTAGTTTTACCATACCGAGCGCTTCTGTCTCGTAATTGATTTAGAGCATGCGTGGAACTTTGTGCGTCAGAATTGTGTACACACGATCGGAATTTACGAGAACGGATTTTGTAGTCGGAAAATTTGAGATCCAGATTACTAATGGCATTGGCAGGGAAGGGGTTAACATTGGGGGGCGATCAAGGGGTTAAATGTGTTCCCTCAGTGTGTTTACTAACTGTGTGGGGGGATGGACTGCCTGGCACAACACACAGATCTGTCTTCCAGTGTGTCATCCCCTGGCAGTACGTCGATCTGCCTTGTTAACTTTGGCAGATCCCCATTCTGTCACTGCGAGGAACGAGTCCGCTGAACCCAATGATTGGCACGCACCCACAGATCGCCGTGTAAGAGACCCAACGTACACTTATGGCAATTTGCGCAGCCAAGCCAACCTGCAGAAATAGAACTGTGACGACTGGTCGGCAAGCGGTTAATGTGGAATGTATGTTTCTAGCTAAAGAACATTTTTTATCAAGTTGTTATGGGTAAAGTTCCACTTTAAGGGTGGCCATACACACAGTAGATCAGCCTGATGAGCAGATTACCCTTTCCACATAAGCAAAGTGGATGGGGGAATCTTCCCTGCTGTGCTATTGTTTTATCTGATTAGTCAGATTACACGGATCAGTGCTGCAGCCAAATGGCTATCAGTGGAAAATTTTAAAACAAGCCAGTTCAAGAGAAGTCAATCATTAGTTCAGCTTCTCTGGGATGGGAATGGCCATAAATGGATTGAAATGCAGCCTTCCAATCCATGGCCAGCTTAAATTAGATCGTGAGGGGTGGAAACCAATCAGATGTTAAGCAAATATCTTGAACATGTCCTTTAGAGGAGAGTAAGCAGAAGGATGTCTACTGCTTCCTTTTCACTGTCCACATGGCAGGCTGGGGTCAAGAGCAGACACATGTATATTTCTTAAAGTTTATCTATCCCAAATGCAAAAATTAAACATATTGCAGCTTAACATCCCCTAAATATGGTGGCTGCTGGTACCTTGAAGAAGGGGACATACCCCGAAAGCTTTTCTTAAAAAATCGTATGTTAGTGCAAAAAAAAAAAAAATCACGGACAGTAACCAATTGTTTCTGTCGCAAGTGCACTAATATGGCTACAATCACCTCAAACAAAGGTTGAGACAGAAACTGTTTAACACTTATGCCCTGTACACACAATCGGACATTGATCGGACATTCCAACAACAAAATCCATGGATTTTTTCCAACGGATGTTGGCTCAAACTTGTCTTGCATACACACGGTCGCACAAAGTTGTCGGAAAATCCCATCGTTCTGAACGCGGTGACATAAAACATGTACGTCGGGACTATAAACGGGGGAAATAGCCAATAGCTTTCGTCTCTTAATTTATTCTGAGCATGCGTGACACTTTGTCCGTCAGATTTGTCTACAAACGATCGGAATTTAAAGGATCGGATTTTGTTGTCGGAAAATTTTATAGCCTGCTCTCAAACTTTGTGTGTCCGAAACTCCAATGGAAAATGTCGGATGGAGCCTACACACGGTCGGAATTTCCGACAAAAAGCTCCCATCGAACATTTTCCGTCGGAAAATCAGACGTGTACGCGGCATTAGAGTGAATCCACCTCAAGGCTATTGTTTTCCTAAAATAGCAAGGATCTAAGAAATTGTTTGGCCTTAACTTCTAAGAAATTGTTTGGCCTTAACTGAAATGTCTAAGTCTACAAAAATGCCCAGGAGATACCATTTAGGTCTACACACGCTAGGGAAACCAATACTATCAGAAAGAAATGCGGTAACTGCCGACCAAAATGGTCTAACCCAATCACAGACCCAAACCATGTGCAATAAGTCCCCAGTCTCTTTTTTACATTTATGGCATACAGGAGTATCATGTTTATACATATGCAATAATCGCTTTAACGTATAGTATGTTCCATGTAAGTACTGCAATTGGATAAGTTTATCCCTAGCAGATATAACTGTGCCAGGGTATCAGTTAAACATCTCCTGCCAGTTCTCAGGAGAGAGGTCAGGAATATCCATAAACCACCTTGACTGTACTTTGAGGAGCTGTGGCGATGGCGAAACATGTAGAACGTGGAAATAAGCCATGTATGGTTTGGTTGGAGAAGTGCCCATTCTAGTTTGGAGTTACAGAGACCTACATTTTGAAGCCCTAACTGCGCTTTTGCTGCGTGTCTAAGCTGTAGGTACCTGAAATGCCACCCAGCAGGGATCCCTAGGGTTGGCACCTCAACACTTTAAAACCGAACACAGATTACTTACACACACTTACATGTTCTGTGGCTGATTAAGGTGGTAATTGAACTTACTTGGTGCCTTATCTGCATTAAAGGAAAAGTCCAGCCTGAGCCCGTTTGGCTGGGCTTCTCCTATGGGTCACAGGAGAGCAATTCGTTTTGCACTCCTGTGACCCATTTTCAGCAGAGCGTTCTGAAGTCCGCTCTCTGCTGACGTCACTGGAATCAGTCCAGGCACCACGTCATCACGACAGTAAAGTCTGGATCCGCCAGGTGCCTGGACTGATGCCCGTCTCAGCCTCTCAGCGAGCCGCTGAAAGCCTGAGATGGACGCTCCTCGTCCCTCCACAGCTCAGTGATCCAATGAGTACGGGGGGGGGGGTCTGAGCGGAGAGCTGTGACTGACAGGCAGCAGCTCTCTGATCTGGGAACTCAGAGAACCGAGCCATCGGCGATGTTCGATCACTCAGTTCTTAGTGTAGAGGCAGCGGGGGACAGATGCAGCATCGGACCAATGCTGCATCCACTGAGGTAAGTATAAAAAAACAAAAAACCCTTACTTCTCTTTTAAATTAGCCCCAGAACCTGTGTAATTCATATTTGTTTTGGTTTAAAGGGATGAGGTGGCAACCCTATCCCTAGCTCCTGTTGCAACTGGGAGAATGACTTAAAGGTACCCCTCTGGTAAAGTTGGTGTAAAATTTATTAAATCTTTGGTGCATTTGGAGGTAGATCTTGTCTTTAGGAACACAGGCCATAAATGTGATGTCTTGACTGGAATAATAAAATCAAATTATTTACATTGCTTAAGAAAGAAATTATAATACATTATTTAAAAATACTATATGGTACTTTAAAAATACTTTGTACTTAGATCTCAATATTTCATCAAGGGGCTAAAAAAGCCCAAAAAACTAGTAACTCATTAAAAATGCCAGATTCTTTAATTCATATTGATCTCCCCCACAATTTTAAAGAACCATGAAAGAATAAAGCGGTTATTGGTGAGGATGTGAGAATGAAAGCACTAGATAATAAAAATAATAACGTTAAAGTAGAGATTAAAGTCAAGAAGATATTAGGCCCCTTTCACACGGGACGGGTCCGTGTTGATCGGAACCATGAACATCTGCTGCTCAGCGGGGATCTCTCCGTTGAGCCCCGCTGAGCCGGCAGATGACAGGGCAGGACCCGCACACTGTGCAGGGACCGCCCTGTCAGATCTCCGCTCTCCCCTATGGGTGATCAGATGAGCTTGGACCGTCTGTCCATGTTCATCCAATCCACTCTGCAGACGGATAGAAAAATAGGATTTTCTTCCATCCGCAGAATCGGACGAGAGCCGGGACGGATGATATCGGGTGTCAGCGGATGTTCATCCGCTGACACCCGCTATCCCATAGGGATGCATGTATGTCCGTATTTCATCCGAAAACAGATGGATGAAATACGGACATACGGCTTGCACGTGTGAAAGGGGCCTTAAAGTTTGACATGCATAGAATGACAGCAACAGTTCAAAAATAAATAAATAAAAAAGACACTAAACAGAAAACATGGGGCATATACTTTGTGTCCGAAGGTCTAGTAACACCCTTGTCCACCACAAAATCCTAGTATTTGTAAGGCCATCAAATAATAAAGCTGCACATCCCTGCACATTTCATAAAGTCATTGGGTTTGATCACTTAAGGATGCAGTTGGGTTTCCGGTATTTGCCAGCATAACTCTTGCCTCAAATACAAAAAATTGCTTGGAAGATAAATAATATCAGGCTTTAAGTTTAACATACTATAAGTAAAAGCAGACAGGGTCACTTATCCAGCACTCAAGATAAGAAGTAAATTAATTAAATTAATCAAATATAACATTAAGGAGAAAGCAAAAAAGTTCCAAGGAAATAGGTTCTTTCCAGCTTAAGCAGCGCTCAAAAAAAAACCCATAAATAAAGTTAGAAAAAAATGCATATGAGCAACCAGCACTCTAAAAATATAAAAATTGTGACAGTCCAGGTGTTGAGTTATTTCTCATGAGACAGTTCATATCATTGCAGAAATGTTCCACCGTCACCACACCTTGTGATTCCACTCCCTATAGGAATTGCACTCACCGGACTCCTAATTATCAATCGCCTTAGTGAATCAATCCAGCTTTATCTCAGCAACATTAGGACATTAGTATGCGATTTCAGTAACGATCAAATCTAAAGAGTTATGGCGTCCTGATCCTGAACATTCCTGACTGAACAAACTCGTCATCCTCTTATTCCACTCAAGCATATAGAAGGAAAAGGAATCCTCATAGTGTGAAACTGCAAACTTTTATTGTCCCAAAAACACCCGACCCTTAAGCTATTGCACTTACACAAAAATATATTTACAACATTCAGGTATAATATACATTGCTGGTGAAAGCAGTTCCAATAATCTCACCACCTCAGAAAGAAACAGATCGTTCGTGGTGGTTCCTGGGAGAGACTCGGAACAAATCCCCAGTGCAGCAAGCCGTGTGATCTCCCCTAGACGCGTTTCCATATTCTGTCATTGTCAATAGGTCTATTAGGTCCATATCTCTGACGATTTGATCGTTACTGAAATCGCACACTGATGTCCTTTAGTTGCTGAGATAAAGCTGGATTGATTCACTAAGACGATTGATAATTAGGAGTCCGGTGAGTGCAATTCCTATAGGGAGTGGAATCACAAGGTGTGATGATGGTGGAACATTTCTGCAATGATATGAACTGTCTCATGAGAAATTACTCAACACCTGGGCTGTCACAATTTTTATATTTTTAGAGTGCTGGTTGCTCATATGCATTTTTTTTTTACTTTATTTATGTGGGTTTTTTTTGTTTGTTTGTTTTTTGAGCGCTGCTTAAGCTGGAAAGAACCTATTTCTTTGGAACTTTTTTGCTTTCTCCTTAAAGTTTAACATACTACTTTCTTATATGCAGACAGTTGGGTTTAGCACTCAATTAGAACAATGAACCAAAAAAAATTTAAAAATCTTAGGTTGACAGTTTTTTTTGCAAGTCATGCATTTAACAAAACTAGTTACAGTAAATAGCTCAATAACTGAGTTGCTAATGATTTGCAGGAAACAATGCAAAAGTGTTAACAGGAGATTAACATGACCACAGGAGGTAAGTGTAAATTGCCTTTTAGGTCTTGTTCAAAATACTGACGCCTCGCAAAATGCGGCTATAGCATTAATATGAGTTGTACATTGCATTTGACGAGCATTTAATGTGTGCTAAAAACAATCCCTATGCACCTTTGACATGCATTAACGGCTTCCAGACCGCCCACCGTACATATACTGTGGCAGGGCGGCGCGACTGAGCAAAATCACTTATCTGTATGTGATTTCGTCCACGCCTTGTAGGGGACCTGCGCGTGCCGCCGGATCACCGCTCCAGCTGCGATTGGACACAGTGGGTGTCAATCAGCAGGTCCAGTGGCCGCGATGGCCGCCGCGACCCGCTGATCGTTCTGTGAAGAGACGGATCAGCGGTGTGCCTATGTAAGCAATGCTGATCTGTTTTTTTTATTATTGGGAATGTTTTATAGGAGAAAGTAAAAAATATTGTTTTTTTATTCAAAATTGACGGTCTTTTTTTGTTTATAGCGCAAAAAATAAAAAAATGCAGAGAGTGATCAAATACCACCAAAAGAAAGCTCTATTTGTGAGAAAAAAAGGACATCAATTTTATTTGGGTACAATGTCGCACGACCGCGCAATTGTCAGTAAGGCTGGATTTACACCTATGCAGTTTTAGTGCTTTTTACATTTTGCATATTTGCACTAGAGTCCATTTAAGATTGTTTCCTATGGAACACGATCTGTAGTGGAAATCTGCAAAATGCAAAAAGCACAAAAAATGCATAGGTGTGAAGCCAGCCTTAAAGCAACGCAGTGCCGTATCTCAAAAAATTGGCTGGTCAGGAAGTGGGTAAAACCTTGGTGTGCCTGGCTGTGCAGGGTGGGGGATCCCTATTCACCAGCGACTCCTACGTGGGGTGTGCTGCATAAACAAGGACTAACGCACTGCAAACGTTACGCAAACGCCCTACAGACACATACTGACGCATGAAATCAGTTGTATGCCCGCAAAAAAACAAAACACCTATAAGGCAAAGGCATATGAGCTAGTATGCACCGCATACTAGCTCATTATGAAATACTTGCCTTAGAATGAAGCGCTGGCATTGCCTCCCGGTTGCCGCTCAGGGAGCTGACATGTTCCCTCTGCGTTTCTTCGCGGCTCCGGCGATGTGAGTGCCCGAAACCATGATGACGTCCCACCCACGCATGCGTGTGGGAGTCCTATTTCAGGCAAGGAGCTCTGATGTTCCGGCAACATCCACTGGACCTTCAGAGCGCATGCGCGTCTGGCGTCAGCGGCTGCATGCAAGGTTAATATCCCCTAAACCATACAGGTTTAGGAGATATTCATTTTACCTACAGGTAAGCCTTAATATAGGCTTACCTGTAGGTAAAAATGTGAAAGCGGGATTATACAACCACTTTAATGGTGCATTGCCATAGACTTTAATAGAAGGAGTTGAGATATGTTCAACTCATCTTCCACACTCCACATGAAGCATCACTGACACAACACAAATGCTTCATGTTTTGATACTGTGAACAACACAGTGTGCTGTTCATATTATCAATGGCAGACTGCTATACTAGGAGTTTGAGCAGAGTTAAAATTGCATCTCAAACACCTGCTTTTAATGCAAGTGCGAACAGGGCCATACTGTTACTTCTGTGCTGTCTTTTATGAGTTGGTCCTCTGAAAGCACTCAATATTTTTATCTAGAGCACTCTCTAATTTTCACACTTGCTATTTAACTTTTTCCCACTTGGGTCATTGTAAAATGGTGTTTGGGCGGGAACCCTATTCTTTTGATGTCCTCCCTTCAGGCTGCGCTCCAGCGCGATATGTCCCCTGCGGATGATTGATCAGTATACTGGCCCACTGCCGGTAACATGATTGCTGTGACCAATCACAGCAGATCACATGACAGCTGTATACAATGAATGACATCCTTTCATGCCATTCATTGTATACAATTGTGTCGCTAGCTGTGATTGGTCACAGTGATCACATGGTACAGACAGGACCAATCACAGCCCATTTCTACTATGTGATTAGTTGTGGCCAATCACAGCTAAGCACAACAATACACAGTGTCTACACACTGTCATTCAGTAAAAGTTTTTGCTTATAGCAGTGAAATTCACTGCTATAAGAAATCATAGTATTTAAAAAAATAAAAAAAAATCCTGATCAACTCCCCAGACTGGTACAGTGTTACTAATGTAACACTGTATTGCTCTGGTCACAGTAAGTAAAAAAAACATGTAAAAAAAAAAGAAAGAAAATATAATAAAAAAATGTGAAAAAAATGTATTATTATTTTATATATTTTTATTCAAAATAATTGTTACAAAAAAATTACAACTTCAAAAAATGTACCATGCCTCTTACTAAATACCTCCGACTGTTTACTTTCCAAAAAGGTCATTTAGGGGATTATTTGTACTGTCCTGGCATTTTCGGATCTCAAGAAATGAAATAGGGTGCCAGTAAATTTTCAGATATATATACCATTTGTGGACTCTATAACTTGCCTACAGACTAAATAATATACACTGATCTAGGTTATTTTCACCAAAGAAATGTAGCAGAATACATGTTGACCTAAATGTATGAAGAAAAATTATTTATTTGCTAAATTTTATAACATAAACCAACAAAGGCTAGGTTTTTTTTTTCATTTATTTAGCAAAAATAGTGCTGATTTAATACAACCAAAAGAAAACTCTATTTGTGTGAAAAAATGCTAAAGACTTCATATGGGTACAGCGTTGCCTGACTGGGCAGTTGTCATTTAAAATGTGACAGAGCTGAAAGCTGTCCACTCCCATTTGTCCGCATCAGCCCATATGCATCACTGTTTAGTTCCTGGATAATGGAAGTGTTATGCCGCTTACACACGCTCAGAATTTCCGACAACAAATGTTCAATGGGAGCTTGTTGTCGGAAATTTCAACCGTGTGTAGGCTCCATCGAACATTTGCTGTCGGAATTTCCGGCAACAAAAATTTGAGAGCTGGTTCTCAAATTTTCCGACAACAAAACTTGTTGTTGGAAATTCTGATCGTGTGTGCACAATTCCGACGCACACATTTCCACGCATGCTCGGAATCAAGCAGAAGAGCCGCACTGGCTATTGAACTTAATTTTTCTCGGCTCGTCGAACGTCTTGTATGTCACCGCGTTCTTGTCGTTCGGAACTTCCGACAACATTTGTGCGACCGCGTGTATGCAAAACAAGTTTGAGCCAACATCCGTCAGAAAAAAATCCAGGATTTTGTTGTCGGAATGTCCGGGCGTGTGTACGCGGCATTATTCTCAACAATACTCCCTTCCATCTACAGTACTTTTCCACCTACTCATTTTGATAATATTTTGAACAACTGAGATTCACTTCAAATCTGCTGTGTCTATTTATGTGAATCCAACCTAACCGCTATATACAGTATATGGTGTTACCTCTACCATATTTAAAGTGACATTCCCCAATTTTTGATGATTGGAAAACACTTGAGAGTTCCTGGCAGTGCATAGGCATTTGTAACTACTAAATACACAACTTGTGTCTGCTTTGACTCATCCGACCCCAGTGATTCACAGGTTAAGTGCCGGTCCCTTTACCCCCCCCCCGGCGGTGTTTGGAGGCTAATATGCAGTGATGCTTTTTACCTTTAACCTTGGTTATTCACTCAATGCCTAATTTCCTCTATAAAGAAAGTATTAAATAAAAAAGTGAGGTTATTAATACCTAATATCCTAATATATCTGCAGTTCTTAAGACAATGGTGATATTGTTACAGAACATGCTGTTTGAAGAGCCACCACATGCAAATAATTTAGTTTTCATATTTGGTTTATGCAAAAAGTTTTTTGTTATTTTTTATTAATCTTCATGAACAAATATGTAAATTATTACAGATTAAGGGAACAGAAAATATTAAAAATAGCTTGAAGCATTTGGATGCAGCTTAAAAGGAGAACAAATGCAAATGAAATGCAACTAGAAACAAGCTGCATTTACCCATTAACACAGGCCCTTACTAAGGCAGATAGAGAAGAAGGGGTCTGTTGTGTGCCAATCTGCTCCATATTACAGTATCTGCTGTGAATCTGGAGAACAAGTGGAAAATTTGGTATGTGGCATAAGCGGGTACTATATTCTTTTGAGGTATGCTCTGTGTGGTTGTATCACTGTGGTGGTTATTATATGTCCTAATGGTAGGTTACTTAATGAAATGTTAGGGGGTTTTCATGAGAGGTTAATTGATGCATTGTGGGGGTGTTCTGACCAGCCCTCCCTGTAAAATGTTCTCTCTCTCTCTCTCTCTCTCTCTCTCTCTCTCTCTCTCTCTCTCTCTCTCTCTCTCAAAGGGAGTACACCCCTGCCATTTTTGTAAATACTTTATTATATCTTTTTATGTGACAACACTGAAGAAATGACACTTTGCTACAATGTAAAGTAGTGAGTGTACAGCTTGTATAACAGTGTAAATTTGCTGTCCCCTCAAGATAACTCAACACGCAGCCATTAATGTCTAAACTGCTTGCAACAAAAGTGAGTACACCCCTAAGTGAAAATGTCCTAATTGGTCCCAAAATGTCAATATATTGTGTGGACACCATTATTTTCCAGCACTGCCTTAACCCTCTTGGGCATGGAGTTCACCAGAGCATCACAGGTTGCCACTGGAGTCCTCTTCCACTCCTCCATCATGGAGCTGGTGCATGTTAGAGACGTTGCGCTCCTCCTTCTTCCATTTGAGGATGCCCCACAGATGCTCAACAGGGTTTAGGTCTGGAGACATGATTGGCCAGTCCATCACCTTTACCCTCAGCTTCTTTAGCAAGGCAGTGGTCATCTTGGAGGTGTGTTTGGGGGCCTTATCATGTAGGAATACTGCCCTGCGACCCAGTTTCTGAAGGGAGGGGATCATGCTCTGCTTCTGCTACATGCTGGCATTCATGGTTTCCTCAATGAACTGTAGCTCCCCAGTACTGGTAGTACTCATGCAGCCCCAGACCATGACACTCCCACCACCATGCTTGACTGTAGGCAAGACACACTTGTCTTTGTACTCCTCACCTGGTTGCTGCCATACACGCTTGGCACCATCTGAACCAAATAGGTTTATCTTGGTCTCATCAGACCACAGGACGTGGTTCCAGTAATCCATATCTTTAGTCTGCTTGTCCTCAGCAAACTGTTTGTGGGCTTTCTTGTGCATCATCTTTAGAAGAGGCTTTCTTCTGGGACAACAGCCATGCAGACTAATTTGATGCAGTGTGCGGCTTATGGTCTGAGCACTGACAGGCTGACCCCCCCACCCCTTCAACCTCTGCAGCAATGCTGGCAGCACTCATACGTCTATTCACTTCCAGTGATAAGTATGAAAGAATGAGAGCGATAACACCAAATTTAACACACCTGCTCCCCATTCATACCTGAGACCTTGTAACACTAACAAATCAAATGACACCAGGGAGGGAAAATTGCTAAATTGGGACAATTAGGACATTTTCACTTAGAGGTGTACTCACTTTTGTTGCCAGTGGTTTAGACATTAATGGCTGTGTGTTGAGTTATTTTGAGGGGACAGCAAATTTACACTGTTATACAAGCTGTACACACACTACTTTACATTGTAGCAAAGTGTCGTTTCGTCAGTGTTGTTACATGAAAAGATATAATAAAATATTTATGAAAATATGAGGGGTGTACAGTGTATATACAGTATATCCAAATTATAGGTAGCTCAGAAAACCATTCATACATATAATACTCAGCACATATTCTTGAGTAAGCCAGTAAGGTGGTTCTTCTCACAAACTTATATCCGGCACAACCTCAAATTCTAGGCAGAGTACATATAGCACAGTATAATAGCGCTTTATTATTATTATACAGGATTTATATAGCGCCAAGAGTTTGCGCAGCGCTTTACAATGTTAGGGCAGACAGGACAGTTACAATACAGTTCAGTGCAGGAGGAATCTCTCTGTAGTGCCCAGCAGTAAGTCTACATCATGCATGATGATGTCCTCTAACCTCATCGTATGCATTTTGCCATTCCAACATCTTCAACCTTTTGTCAGTGTGTGTTGGAAGAGACATGGAGTAGATAGGGACAGATAACAGAGTGTTGGAAGGGAGCTGTAGCTGCTGCTGTTAAGAACTGCTATAATTACAGTCACTCAGTGTGCATTAGAGAGATCTGGAGCTAATAGGAGTAGACCACAGAGTGCTTGGAGGAAGAGATAGTGGCTGCTAAACTACCACTATAAAGGACAGATACTGAAAATTGTTATATTTACAGGCAGTTATATGCACAAACATTGTGTGTTGGAGACTTGGATAGGGAGATATCACACAGTATATGCAAGGAGAGACAGATGTTGCAATTCTATACGGTTCTGATAAAAAGTAAAAAGTACTATACCCAGCTCTATATAGTACTACCACATTACAGTAGATTGAAGTGTGGTGGGCTACACAGTGTGTACCCATGTGTCCACTGTGCATTGAAGTGCAGGTTACATATTGTTATGTACCCCCTCCTGCATTCACAGTGCGTAGACCCAACAGTCCTTTCTAGGACCATCTTTTTTGTTTTTTTGTCTGCAACAATTTGATTTGCTGTTTAACTGCTGGGTCTATCCTTGCAGTTTTTGTTGGTGTTTTATTGTTTTTTTACATTTTCATATTTCTTTTTCTACTTTCAGTTTAGGTTAAATCCTCAAAAAAAGGATTGGGGTTTAATGTTTTTGAGTTGAGGTTTATTGTTTTAAGGTTGGGGTTTAGTATTTTAGGTTTTTTTTGAGGGAGGTATAACTTTGCTAGGGTAATTTTTTTCAGGGCTAGCATTGTTAACTTCTGACACAAGCAGGCTTCCATTTGTTTGCAGCAAATCACAGGATTTCTGTACACTACAGTTTAGTGCACCAAACCGCCAAATTGTCCAGTGTGCCAAAGTGACAAATTATCAACCCCCCTATTGTAACTACTAATAAAATTAGGCAATCCTCTATACATGCAGTCAATGAGGTACAAACATCCGACTTACATACGACTCATATTTACAAATGGAGGGAGCAACAGGAAGTGAGAGGAAATCTACCCCTAGGAAGGGAAACTCGCTCCTGTAAGGGTTATCATGGGTAAAAGGGGTCTCCGCTGAAGCTTTATCACCGATCCTTGTTTCCACGACAACCCAAAATTTTCATAATTCCAAATGTCACAGGGACAGAAAGTGAGGTGAAATCTTCTAAACAGGGGCACAGGTGGAAAACAATTGTTACAGGGGTGTAAACCTTCCCTAAAGATACATAAAACTTGTAGTGCTATCAAAACCGTTGGGTCCTATGATGTGGTGTGGCAAACTTGAATCTGTAGATTGTGGCTCAGAACCCAGTGCAACTGTTTGAACATTAAGGAGACTGTAGCATAGGTAAGAGAAACTGATGAGCAGCGCTCAATGGGTTAAATCCAAACAGTGTGGTATGGACAGCGAATTTAAACCATAAAATCAATGATTTATTAAAGAATAAAATTGGACAAAGTCATAAAACACAGTAATAGTGATACTAAAAATCCAACAATACTACTAGAAGCTCACAGGCTGGAGGGGTTAACTTCATCCAGAGGACCCGCTGGTGGAGCATGGAGGGGCACCAGGAACCATGCTGGGGCGGATGGAAACCCTATGTGTGGTGTGATGATGGCTGCTGGCTGACAGCCAATTCTAGGCTGTGCCCATGCATTGATGTTGCCACGATTGGCGGTGAGACATGAAGCCAACCTGGAGGGGAATAATGGTATGCGGTGTCCACCGGGCAGAGCCTGCCGTTGGAAGGAAAGCCGACCGAAACCGGGAGAGCCGAGCTGAGCCGGGGACAGAGTTGTCAGGTGTGTCTGGGTGACGTCAGCACCAGCCGGAGATGTGGAAAGGAAGGGGGAGCCTGTGAGCCAGCGTGGAATGCAAGCTGTCCCTTACCGTGACTACCCGTCCTACCATCCACCCAAAAGCACCTGTGGTAGTGGTATCCTTGGATTTTTAATATCACTATTACTGTCTTTTATGACTTTGTCCAATTTTATTTTTAATAAATCATTGATTTTATGGTTTAAACTCACTGTCCATACCACACTGTTTGGATTTAACCCTTTGAGTGCTGCTCATCAGTTTCTCTTAACCCCTTCTCTGCTACACAAAAGACTTAGTTACACTTAAAAACAGAGTTACACTTTAAAAATTTACCTGTTCCAACTTACATACAATTTCAACCTAAAAACAAACCCAGAGAACCTTGTTTGTAACCCAGGGACTGAAGGTATTCATTTAATGTCTAGCAGGACTAAAGGGAGGGGCTGAAGTTCTGCATGTGTAGATAATACGTTTTGTTTTGCCAGTGGCATCACTAGGTTTGGTGTCACCTGGTTGGAGGCTCAGCTATTGTATATATATATATATATATATATATATTTATTAGCTGTGACCAGCAGCACCCCCCCCACCCCCCCCACCCCCAGGTATCAGACCAGCTCAGCGGGGCAGCTCAGCTACTATATATATATATATATATATATATATAGGCACAGCTATATTTTTTATATTTTACATATATATATATATGTGTCCAGCTGCAAGCAGAGACAATATAGCAAGAATCTATTGCAAAGTATATACTTTAATAAAATAAAGCTGACGCTTATAACTTCACCCATGTTGCTAAACAGTGTCAAAACAAGTCACATAGCATAGTTTATGATCTTCGATTTAATACCACAATGTATTGTGTACAAAGTTTAACAAATTGTCAGCACAGTGTACCCACATTCCAGAGGTGAGACAGTTGTTAAAGTGAACTAAACAAACTACAGTGCCATGTTTCACAGATAACAGCCAAACATTGTGGCTGGAGAGTATGTAAGCAGTTTGATTGGGGCCTGGCCTGGCCATTTTTTTTTCAAGAAATAACAGAGCATGAGATTTCAAAGCCAGCAGCCAAAAATGCTGTACAATAACGTGTAGACTCGCTGCACATTATGCAACCATTTGTACTTGCCCACCATGTTAGAGGAAAAGATGAGACATATTTTATTGTGAAAACAAATTTTGTTTATTGTATCACAGATTATATGGATGACCAGCCTTCAAAATGATGGCACCACATCCCTAAACTTATACTGAAACCAAAAACGAACAACGGGACTTTTCATATGCTACCTGTGAATATACAAGTTATACATCAAAATATAAGTGAAAAATAGAGTATATCATTTTTTGTCACCATAAAGGAATGTTAATATAGATAAACAGGAGTACTAAATACATTTGTCAACCTCTGCTAGATGACGAGATTATAACAGTCATTTTGTTGACAAGAGATACTTATACAAAATGACCCCAGAGCTGGTCTAAATGGATATTTTCAAAATACTTTATAGATACACAGTCAAGAAATTAACAATTTTTCCTTAAGATGGCCACCAATTCAAACCCTGGGGGAGGGAATTTTCAGTCCTCAACGCATTTCACAGGTTAACTGTCCTTCCTCATGAGGAAGTTGTGGACTCATCTAAGTATAAATATTTGCATGGGGATATTCCACAGCAGAGGGAGTAAGTATCCAGACTCCACGTAATCAGAGCATAAAAGCAGCAAAGGATCTGGATCTCTGCTCTCCGCAGTACATCCACCTGCTCATTTCACAAGACTCATTTTGAACACAAAATGCCCCAGGGTTATTTCAGTTATTTATGCTTTCCTGAATGGCCGACTGTCATCAGCATTCCTTTCCTATATGGCTCACTGGAAACAGGATCTCCAGACTTCCATAGATCTGGCAGACTGGAGTAAGGCCTGGATAACACTCACCAAACAATCTTTCAACACAAATACACTTGTGGCTGCATATAAGGTCATTCTGAGGTGGTGCTGGGTCACAGCCTGGGTTGCCCATGCCTACCCTGGGTGTAATGACAGATGTTTTTGAAATTGTGGCCGAGGGGACATATTGCACACCTGGTTGTCCTGCCTGTGATTGGTGGTGTTCTGGTCTAGGGTGTTTGGCCTACTCCAGACCCTATTCCATGTGACAGTGCACAAGGATGCAAAGTTGGCTCTTCTGCATTGACCTATACCCAGCCTATATACTTACCAACAAAATGTGACCACCTATCTCTTTAGTTTTGCCTTCCGGGGGGTTAAGGCCCGTATGATCGCTCTGATGCTCAGTGAGTAGATGTCCAGTATTTTGAAAGATTCACACTCTAATTTTCTTGAGGTTTGGGAACCATGGATTTCCTGTGCAGTCCCCATTCTTCACCCAGTTCGTTCGACCTGCCTATGACTATCTCCCACGTTGCTCCCGAAATCCAAGAGGTCCTTCCTCCTTCCTCTTTTTTTCCTGACTACTTTTCCTACCTCTATTTTCTCTCTTTCTTCTGTTCCTAGTCTCCTTCTACCTATGTCTTTCGGGCATTGGTCACCCAGTGGGAAGCTAGCTCCCTACCGGGATGATGGCGACCTTGCCCTAGGGACACAGTTACCTCTCATCTATTGTTTTCAGTTGCCATCCCTATGACTCAGCATTGCCTGATAATGGCCATCATGTATATTGTTTTTGCCAGTTCTTATTATACCCATGCAATACCTGCCCCCTGCGTGGGCAATTTCTGTGCTTGACTTTGTTCTTGTCAAACCACAATAAAAATATTGCAACATAAAAACAGCAAGGGATGAAAATAACCGTGTCATACAGATGGGAAGGAGAGAAGACATAAGTCACTGCTGGGCCAGGTCACCATTAGAAAGGGCTAATCTATAATCCTCAAGCTTAGACAGATACACACTTGCTTCGTAGATAATTGTTCCCACGTTGGGCATGAATCATTGTCAGCCCCCCAGCAACTCCGCCATAAAGGTTTCTCTTCCTCCTTCTCCTTACAGCATAAATTCCAGGGTGGGAGCAGCCACAACTACCTAAAAAAGCCTTTTTTTTCAAGTTGAAATTAACTAGATTGAGGTGCTGCTGCTGTATTTAAGCCAAGCAAAATGTAAAAGTTAAAAAATAAATTAGACATGTAAAATATGGGATGCCAGAATGTGGTGTCTCCGACACTGTCCATGAGAATCATACTGTTCTGTAACACCACATACAGCTTAAAGGCATATCTCAAGTGTGTAATTGAAAGGGTAGGTGTTTTTTCCCTGACGTCCTCACATAAAAAAGAGAACCCTCTCCCTGCTGAATGTTTATTTTATTCATTTTTTTTGGTGTTGGAATATTCCCCTCATCACAGTGCCCATCTCCTCTTGCCCCTTGTTTGGCAATCCTTTGCCTATTAGGCTTTGAACCAAAATTGATTTTCAAAATCATCCCCTCCAATAGACTTCAGTAGGGATTGGATTTAGGTTCACAGTTTTAAGACTTTATCATGTGTTCAATGAACAGCTCATAAACTGAACCCAGACACATTCTCTCATCCCTAGTCTGCACCAGGAAAACAAAAACTCTTGTTCTCATTTGCCATTTGTGCACTTATCTTGTTCTGCTTCTGCATGAGCAGTACTGTCAGTACAGGTGTATTACAATGAATGCTCAACCCATATTAAGAATGTCTGAATAACTACAGCTAACTGCTAAGTAAATGCTAAAATGTAAAGTGATGACTGGATATATTTAGTGATCTCATCAACATTTTAAAACAAACTCCTGACTTTTTATTAGTCTACATTAATCTTAAACTACACATGTTAATTATAATATCAGCACATAACTAATGATGTTTTTACTTTACACCAGAATCTGAAAAGACAATCCGCAAAGTACAAATCAGATAACAACTATACCACCAAGGCTGCAGAAAGTACTGAGAACTTCAAGAAGAATCGCTATAAAGACATCCTTCCATGTGAGTAGGACATCTCTGTTACCCCAGGGATATAGTGCCAACACTATCAACATACTTGTGTGTAGTGACCGTTTCATAAAACATGGAATGATTAAAACAATAATTGCTGTATGTGTTTTACTGCAGACCTATCTTTAATATTTTGCAATGCATGCAAGGTAATCCTCTTTAATTTCCATATCTACAGTACTTTATATCACAGAAATTTATGGTGTGCTCATACTGTTGTGTTAAATGCTTGGTTTCTGCACTGCATGCATGCTTTATTCACATATACCAGTGATGGCGAAACTTGGCACCCCAGATGTTTTGGAACTACATTTCCCATGATGCTCAACTACACTGCAGAGTGCAGGAGCATCATGGGAAATGCAGTTCCAAAACATCTGGGGTGCCAAGGTTCGCCATCACTGCCATATACCCTTCCCTATATAACATATTTGTGAGCATGAATACATCATCTATCTTACTAACTTATCGTGATGGTGCTTCTATGATTCAGTACAGTGAGAGTGAAAGAAACAAATAGTCTAGAATCATTGTTATTGCTGAGCTCCAAGAAGCCATAGACCCAACTGCATCTTTTAGCTCTGTTACCACAGTTGCTATGTGACCTAATCATAATTTTTCAAACCCCAAAAAGATGCATATATTTTCCTATATTAGGTCCACTTTGCCACACAATAAAGTGTCATTAAATTCAGAGTATGAAAAACTATCATTACTGTAAAGTAGGAGGCTTTTTTTTTTGTATTTTTTTTGTATTTGCAGCTGTATTTAAACCAAATGCCTAAAAATTATCTGTTCAAAGGGTAGGGCTTTTTTTTTATCATGCGGGAATTAAAAAAACACCAGCAAAGCATTTCATGCCACTGAAATGGCCACTTCCTTAGCATAGATGTGTAGAACACCAAGTAGAAGATAAAAAAGAAATTAGGTAAAATAAAGTATAATATAAACAATATATAATATAATAAAATAAATAATAATAATCACTTTAAGATGAAAAAAAAGTTATAATTGCTTGATATTAAAATCTAAACGAATAAACACTATTATGTAAAAATTAAAAAAAAAGATTTTGTGAATAAATAGACCCAGGATGATTATTATATTTTAACTCACATATTTTTTAATTGTATCTATATGTTTAGCACATGGTTTACATGATATGTATACTAAATGATTCAATACATGATATATGGAATATACATTGTACTGTATATATATATATATATACACACAGGTGATTGAGGCAGGGGGACAAAGCTGTATGTATGGGGAATATGAGGGCAGAATAGAGAGAAACTGTGTGTTGGGGAAAAATATGAAGGGCAGAGTGAAAAGATGAGGATAAAGGGACTAATAATCATCATCAACACTTAATATCCCTAGGGGGACTTACAATAGTATATAAAATAATTATAGGTAATAAACAGTATAAGAATTGTATGGTGTTCATATATGATAATGCTGGGTAAAAATAGAAGATAAATACACAATATACAATGAACTGGATGAGCGATACACAATATAATAATAAAAACATAATAAATAATATAAACAATGAACCAGTGATAATAGACAATGTGTAAAAAAATCTATGTTTTAACAATAATACACTATAATGAACAGTAGATACACATGTATACATTGTGCAAAGTATTTATTGAAAGAAAACAACTGTTCGATATTATTATTCATATAATGTCTCTCTCTCTCTCTCAATCTATATATATCTATATATATATATATAGATATATATATATAGATATATATATATATATATCTATATATATATATATCTATATATATAGATATATATATATATAGATCTATATATATATATCTATATATATATATATATATCTATATCTATCTATCTATATATATCTATCTATATCTATCTATATATATATCTATCTATATCTATCTATATCTATATCTATATCTATATCTATATCTATAGAGATGTGTATATATATATAGAGATGTGTATATATATATCTATATAGATATATATCTATATAGATATATATCTATATAGATATATATATATCTATATATAGTTGTATTATATACTGTATAAAGAGAGAAAAAGATTGTATTTATTTAATTTTTGTGTTAGCTGATTCTGTTTTTTTTTTGGGGGGGGGGTTGTGGTCCTTCCTACAAACTGTAGGCCACATGGGCATTCCAAAAGATAGATTACATAATCCGTGTTGCTAGTTGTGAAAGATTTAAGTAAGATTCTCAAGCACTAGTAGACATTGGGGGTTATTTACGAAAGGCAAATCCACTTTGCACTACAAGTGCAAACTACAAGTGCAAGGTGCACTTGAAATTGCACTGAAAGTGCACTTGGAAGTGCAGTCGCTGTAGATCCGTGGGGGACATGCAAAGAGAATAAAAAACAGCATTTTAGCTTGCACGTGATTGGATGATAAAATCAGCAGAGCTTCCCCTCATTTCAGAGCTACCCCTCAGATTTACAGTGACTGCACTTCCAAGTGCACTTTCAGTGCAATTCCAAGTGCACTTTGCACTTGTAGATTGCACTTGTAGTTCAAAGTGGATTTGCCTTTCGTAAATAACCCCCAATGTCTACTAGTGCTATTAATAACCCCCATAATACCGTTTGTTCAATTATTTAATACATTACAGATGAGGTTACTGGCATTCTTACATTTATAACTTCCAGTCAGTCAGATTGTTGTAAAGGAGGTCTCTTTGTGGAGTTTATAACTCTTTTTCTGTTTTTAGTCTTCTGGGTGCCAAGATGTTTTTTTTAGTTTTTGCCTATCCGAATGTACATGTCAGTAGCTTTTGTATATTTTCTTTTAGATATGGCTCTTGCATGTGCTCTTTATTTTAATGTAGTGTGTATTATATCTAACAATAACATTTCAATTTTGTTTAGAATGTGTTATTTCTTCTTTAAAGTCAGGAAATATAACTTTTTCTCTGTTTTCATTCAAGGTTTTAATTTTAGATGAGAGAAGCTACACTGCTCCAGGTGAAGTAGGGTGCAGGTCCGGTTCATACCGTGATGACTGGGAGTAATAAAGGTGGATGACCGCACAACTAATAATTTAAGCTATAACTTCTTTATTTCACAAATAGAATCCAGACAAAAGCACAGTATACAGGGAACATGGTTAATGTGTTTGAAGTCACAGAAGCTTAATCATCACCATGATTAAATTACGTAAAACATGTTAACCATGTTCTCTATGTACTGTGCGTTTGTCTAGATTTTACTTGTGGGATGAAGAAGACAGAACTTTATCAGGTGTGTTGTCATCCACATTTATTCTTCCCAGTTTTGATTTTAGGGTTTTTGGATTGTGCCCCACATACATTTTTTGGCCAAATCTAGAGGCTTGTACAATAAAATCTTTTAGTGTGGATAAATTATTTCATAAACATTGAAATGGTCCATATGGTATATTTGTTTTCCAGTTTTTAGATGATTACTATTGAAATCTACATGTTTTCAAAAATATAGAGTTGCAAATCTAGAAATGTAAAAATACATGTGTTATGATTAGGAGTAAAGATAAAGTCACTTTTGATTTGATTTTTGAGGGCTAAAGTGGATATCAGTGTTTACCAGTTTTTACTCAGTGTAGTCCATTGCTAAGTTTGCTTAGCTTGGTGCAAATTTTGTGCCTATTGCTGTTCCTTTTAATTGCGCAAAGTATGTGTTTTCAAATATAAATAGGTTATGGGCAAGAATTAAATGTATTCCTTCCAGGCATAGTTATTTTTGTCTGATGGCAATAAGAAGATCTCAGTGGCATTGAGAGTGATTTGGTGTTGAGAATCTTACTAGTTGTCATGTACCTGGTTGAATGCTGAGGTCACAAGAGGGTTTCCTTTGGACTCTGGTCTGAACATGCCCTAATATTAGGATAGGTGTGCAGGGCACAATGTAGCATGGTTGCTGGAGCTCTGGATGGTTGGTAGTTGGCTGTGGGGTTGGTCCGCACAGGCGGTAACCTGAGCAGCAGATGGGAGTCTCAGGAATGTCCATGGAAGGAACTGTAGTAGGCAGATCATACAATTGTGATATGATGGTGCAGGATCCAGGGTCACAGGTAAGCAACTGGAAGAGGAAACGTAGTCAAGAGCCAAACCGAGGACAAACATGTGTAAACAGCTGAGATACAAGACAAGATCTAGAGCCTAACTGGGGTCATACATAGGTGATCAGACAGAAGGGTGGTCATTTAGCAAGCCAAGGTCACGGTCAGGGAGAAGTCCAGAGTTAAGCTGACAAGGGAGTCAGCAACGGGTAATCAAAGAGTAGAATATCAGAAATACGGGAACAAGCATCACAGATAGCCGAAGATCATCCAACTATTACCGGTCATAATTCCTTTGTTTAAATAGGGTACATGGTGCCAATTCTGAGATTGGACATGTGCGGCCGTGCGGCGGTGTGCACAGCTATTCATGCAATGTGTGTACATATATGGGCTTGCAGATGTGCATGCCCATGCCGGTTACTGGCAGGACATCTTTGCTTCTGTGTTGGTGCATGTACACCCCTGTTAGCATCATAACACTAGTTTGTAGTGGTTAGTTGTTGTAACAGATGTGCGTGATCACGTAGATATGAGGGTCATTTAGTAAGATATATTTAGGCATAGGAATTATAAATTGAGACAGAGTGGTAGTGAGAGAGCTAATATCTGATGGTTTTCTTAAGATTGTTAGGTGCTTTTTTTTCTCCGGTAGTTAGGTTTTTATGTGTCTGTTTTGGTCTGATTTTGAATGTGATTATCGTTTGAAAATCTTTCATTGTTAGTGTGTAGTAGCAGTCAACAAAGTTTTATTGGCTGGAAACTAGATTTTGTGCTTCTTTTTTAGTGAAACATCTACACAGGTGTTTATAAAATCATCTATTTCACGATGATCATCTACAGTAGTAGAAAGGATAGAGTTTTTTGTTGTTTTTAATTATTTAGAAGGATTGTAAAGTTTGTAGGTATTTCTTTTTTTTATGACAAAATATTTTTTGGGTGTGAGTTTTCCGATGAGGTTCATTCAGACAGGCAAAGACTATAAAAACACATCTTTGCATCCAGTAGACATAGTTACATAGTAGGTGAGGTTGAAAAAAGACACAAGTCCATCACGTCCAACCTATGTGTGTGATTATATGTCAGTATTGAATTGTATATCCCTGTATGTTGTGGTTGTTCAGGTGCTTATCTAATAGTTTCGTGAAACTATCAGTGCCCCCCACTGAGACCACCGCCTGTGGAAGGGAATTCCACAGCCTTGCAACTCTTACAGTAAAGAACCCGCTACGTAGTTTAAGGTTAAACCTCTTTTCTCATAATTTTAATGAGTGGCCACAAGTCTCGTTAAACTCCCTTCTGTGAAAAAGTTTTATCCCTATTGTGGGGTCACCAGTATGGTATTTGTATATTGAAATCATATCCCCTCTCAAGCGTCTCTTCTCCAGAGAGAATAAGTTCAGTGCTCGCAACCTTTCCTCATAACTAATATCCTCCAGACCCTTTATTAGCTTTGTTGCCCTTTTCTGTACTCGCTCCATTTCCAGTACATCCCTCCTGAGGACTAGTGCCCAGAACTGGACAGCATACTCTAGGTGTGGCCGGACCAGAGTCTATTCTGTTTGCTTTGTTAGCAGCAGCTTGGCATTGCAGGAAATTGCTGAGCCTATCATCTACTAGGACCCCCAGGTCCTTTTCCATCCTAGATTGCCCCCAGAGGTTCTCCCCCCAGTGTATAGATTGCATTCATATTTTTGCCACCCAAATGCATTATTTTACATTTTTCTACATTGAACCTCATTTGCCATGTAGTCGCCCACCCCATTAATTTGTTCAGATCTTTTTGCAAGGTTTCCACATCCTGCGGAGAAGTTATTGCCCTGTTTAGCTTAGTATTGTCCACAAATACAGGGATTGAACTATTTACCCCATCCTCCAGGTCGTTTATGAACAAATTAAACAGAATTGGTCCCAGCACAGAACCCTGGGGGACCCCACTACCCACCCCTGACCATTCCGAGTGCTCCCCATTTATCACCACCCTCTGAACTCGCCCTTGTAGCCAGTTTTCAATCCATGTACTCACCCTATGGTCCATGCCAACGGACCTTATTTTGTACAATAAACGTTTATGGGGAACTGTGTCAAACGCTTTTGCAAAATCCAGATACACCACGTCTACGGGCCTTCCTTTATTTAGAGTAGACTAAATACAAAAAAAGAAATAGAAACTCCACAACAAAGAGACCTTCTTTACAACATTCTGACAGAAAGTTTTAAAGATAACCATGCCAGAGACCTTACATGTATTCTCATAAATAAAAGAACAAAAGGTTTTTGTCTACTAGCACATGAGACTCTTACCAGAATAAATCTTTCATGACCTGTCATACTGTACGCGAGAAGTAAAAACAGGAACAGAATCAGCCAACACAGATGTAATACTGTATTACAAAAATTAAACATGGAACATGGAATGTTTAATCACTATACCCTGTTTCACTAGAAATTGTCACACCCATAGAACATATTAAAGCCTCACAACAGATACAGAAGATTGAAAGCATAGGAATAATACTAAATATTTATTCTAAAAAGTCTCCATCCAGATGGCCTTAACAAAGTAATTATATCTATAACATCCTATGGAAGTTGTATACATGTCTGCTATCACACTTACAAGACTAATCAGATCATACACATATTAGTATCCTGGGTACTATCAATATCCAAATCCATCTCTATATACTGTAGAAGTTCAAATTTACAAATACATGACTTCAAACGCATATGGGTAGATTTACTAAAGGCAAATAGACTGTGCACTTTCTAAGTGCAATTGCAATAATTTTTCCCCAGAGCTTAGTAAATGTGGTAATTGCTGATTTCCATCATCCAATCATGTGCAAGCAAAAATGCTATTTTTTCCCTTGCACCTGATTGAGTATTCTTTGCAAAGTGAAACTTTACCACATTTACTAAGGTCTGGAGAAAATTAGTGCAACTGCAGCTGGAAAGTGAACAGTGTATTTGCCTTACTCTTCATACTGAATAATTGTTATATCATAGATGTTTTTACACATTGGGGGTTATTTACTAAAGGCAAATCCACTTTGCACTACAAGTGCAAACTAGAAGTGCAAAGTGCACTTGAAATTGCACTGAAAGTGCACTTGGAAGTGCAGTCGCTGTAGATCTGAGGGGGACATTCAAGGAAAATAAAAAACAGCATTTTAGCTTGCACATGATTGGATGATAAAATCAGCAGAGCTTCCCCTCATTTCAGATCTACCCCTCAGATTTACAGCGACTGCACTGCCAATTGCACCTTCAGTGCAATTTCAAGTGCACTTTGCACTTGTAGTTTGCACTTGTAGTGCAAAGTAGATTTGCCTTTCATAAATAACCTCCATTGTCAATCATTAATTATGGTTCATTGTTCATATTTATCCATTATATTTCTATTATGATATTGTGTATCCCTTCTCCAGTTCATTGCTTATTGTGTAATTTTGAAATATAAAAAAAAACGTAATTTTATCAGCCTAACAGTGACTAACAATTCATCTCACAGTATACATTTTCAAATCCAGAAATAGCAATTATGAGTTTTACCATACAATGTACCAATAAGCATTAATTTTCATAACACATTTTTTGTATATATTTAGTATATTATGTATTGAATCATGTAAACCATATGCTATGAAAGCCTTAATGCTTAGTAATCAAGTATATGAAATTAAAAAAATAGTAATAATGTAAGTTAAGATATAATAATCATCACAGGTCTATTTATTCACAAAATCCTTTTTGTTTTCACATAATAGTATTTTTACAATTAGGTTTTCATACAAAAATGATTGTATCTATTTATCTTAACTTCCAAACATTGACTATTATTATTATTATTATTATTATTAATAATAATAATCATTTGTAATTTTAATGGTAAATATTGTCATAATTTATTTTACCTCATTTCACTTTAGTGTCCTGTACACCTATCCTAAGGAAGTGGCCATTATAGTATTACTGTATAAAACATGTTGACGGTGGTTTTTATTCCTATATGACAAATAAAAACCTACTTTTGAAGAAATACCTGTTAGGTATCTCCTTTTAATGCGGATGCCATTGCTTACCTCACCTCCAATGTCTTCTGTGGGACACACTAAGATGGAAATTCTTTTGAGAGCGTTGCTCTCCTTTTTTTCAGGGACAGGAAGTTAAGGGAAATCTCCACAGTGGGACACAGCCAGAAAAAAACAACCATCATAGAGGTTATAAACTTTCTTTAATTATAAAACAAACAAAAAGTGTTGTCTTAATCTCACTTTAAAGTGATTGTAAAGGTAATTTTTCTTTAAATAACAAACATGCCATACTTATCTGCCCTGTGAAATGCTTTGCACAGAGCAGCCCTGAGTCTCCTCTTCTCAGGTCCCTCACCAGCACTCCTGGCTTTTCCCCCCTGCTGTGTGCTCCCATAACAAGCCGCTTGCCCCTACCCCTGCTTCCTCCTCACTGGCTGTGATTGCCAATGGCTCCTGCTGCTGCCTCTGAGCCAGTGAGGAGAGAGAGAGGGAATAAAAGCAAACATTAATCCAGTTTACTTAGTGATGAGAGGACTCAATCACTAAGTGGGGAGGCTACTGATTCGCCTGATTTAGACGGTATACCTCCAAAGCTAGGTAGTCTCTAGTAAAAATTTGAGGGGGTGGGGCAAAGAGATGCCCGAAAAAGCAATAAGGAGGATCAGCCACAGTATACCATTTATAGAAATTAGCTTTATTGATATATCAATAGTACATTAAAACCACTGAATGTAAGACAATGACATTTAATGTGGAATTATATCCCTGCATACCCTATAATAAAAAACACACATACAAACTTGATAACGTTATTACAATAAGACACCAGAACTATGGGCCCAACGCATACACATCCACATACATACCCAGTCACAATGGAGATAAATGATGCTGCTATCAGTATTGATTTAGGCCCAGGAATATCATATTCAAAGATAGATAGTATCAAAACTAGATTTGACAGTTAATTGGTTGCTAAATGTCCATTTAGCGCTAGCTTTGAGACTGTTATCCATTGGTTGATGAAATTCCTGGTGGGGTAATTACCAAAGATATATATCACTGGGGGCGTGGGGCCCATAGTTCTGGCGCCATATTGTGACAACGTTGTCAATTTTGTATGTGTGTTTTTTATTATGGGGTATGCTGGGATATAATTTCACATTAAATGTCATTGTCTTACATTCAGTGGTTTTAACGTACTATTGATATATTATTAAAGCTAATTTCATTTCTATAAATGGTATAACGTGGCTGATCCTCCTTATTGCTTTCTTGGGGCATCACTTTGCCCCGCCCCCTCAAATTTTTGCAGGAGAGAGAGAGCAGCAAGGCTGCTTTGATGCACAGCACTGGATTAAGATCAGGCTCTGGTAAGTATAGGGTGGAGGCGCTGCACACAGAAGGTTTCAAAAAACCTTCTGCCTTTATAACCACTTACTTTAAGAAATGTATTAGACAAAGTCAATCTTCTGCCACTGTAATATAGAACAGAAATTTTGTATATATATATCTATATATATCTATATATATAGATATATAGATATACATAGATATATATCTATATATAGATATATATAGATATATATAGATATAGATATATATCTATATATCTATATATCTATATAGATATATAGATATATATACAGTAAAACCTTGGTTTGAGAGTAACTTGGTTTGAAAGCGTTTTGCAAGACAAGCAAAATGTTTTAATAAATTTTGCCTTGATATACAAGCGATGTTTTGATATAAGAGTAGCGTCATGTCATAACTGGAATATAAAAAAGAAGAGAGGAGCCTCTAAGTGTAGCAATATGGTTACATTTAATGAAGGTACAACATTTAGCAACTTATTGCTACACTTATAGGCGCCTCTCTTCTCTTTTATACACTGTAAAAAAAAAAAAAATGATATACAAGTGCTTTGGATTATAAGCATGTTTCTGGAACGAATTATGCTCGCAAACCAAGGTTTTACTGTATATATATATATATATATATATATATTTATAGCTTTGTCACAATGTAACAAACCAATACATTGATGTGAACAGCTAATCCATCTTTGCCTTTTTGTATTCCAGTTGACCATAGTCGTGTGAAACTCTCTCTGATAACATCAGATGAAGATACAGATTTTATCAATGCTAATTTTATCAAGGTACACTTTCCAATACACTAGTTCTTAAAAGCAGGACTAAAAATGCATATGTGTACACTATGTGTATTGCTTTGTCACACTATAGCAAAGCAAAACGTTGATGTCAACAAATCCTATTAATAACAATTGATCTTCTTTTCTGCATGCAATTTGCTGTGCTGGAAAGCAAAAGACATGACAACACTTCCTGTGTGAACAAACCTTTTAAAATATATCTAATATTTTTTTAAGATTTAGTTGGAGTAGGGAATGGTTAAAGTGGAAGTCTAGTCAAAACTTACTAACTACCCTGTAGAGAAAAAATGTATATACTTAACTAACCTAAGAATGCTCCGACCAGCTTCAGGGCAGTAAAGAGAGCAGTGACAATGGCTGCAGAGACTGAGGGGTGACGTCACCCATAGACTTACTGTGGGGCATCTGTATCTGCTGACCCACTTCTACACTGATACTGGCAATGGGAGCCGATCAGGTGACGGGACTGGAGCACCCTTAGATTAAAGGGAGTATGGCCAAAGCTATTTTGCTTATACTTCTCCTGTAGGTCACAGGAGTGTAGTTCGTTCTGCACTCCTGTGACATATTTTTAAGCAGACAGTGGGTTAAAGTCCCTGTCGGATGACATCACTCAGCTGGTCCAGGCACCAGAAAGATGCCAAGCATATGGTCGGGATACACCCAGATGCCTGAACTGGCAGCTGGTTCAGCCTCTCAGAGAGCCTGAACTTGCCCCTATGCCTCCGCCACAGCTCACCACTCCAGTGGCTACTGACTGACAGTCACCACTCTCTGCTCAGAGCGGAGAGGGAGAACTGAGTGATCAGTGTTATTTGATCGCTCAGTTCTCACTGCAGAGCCGGCGGGGGACAAATGTAGCATCGGATCGATGCTGCATCCACGTGAGTATACCGTGCCTTGAAAAAGTATTCATACCTCTTGAAGTTTTCCACATTTTGTCATGTTACAACAAAAAATGTAAATGTATTTAATTGGGATTCTATGTGATAGACCAACACAAAGTAGAACATAATTGTGAAGTTGAAGAAAAATGATAAATGTTTTTAAAATTTTTTACAAATAAATATCTGAAAATTTTGGCGTGCATTAGTATTCAGCCCCCCCTCAATACTTTGTATAACCACCTTTCGCTGCAATTACAGCTGCAAGTCTTTTTGGGGATGTCTCTACCAGCTTTGCACATCTAGAGAGTGACATTTTTGCCCATTCTTTGCAAAATAGCTCAAGCTCTGTCAGATTGGATGGAGAGCATCAGTGAACAGCAATTTTCAAGTTTTACCACAGATTCTCAATTGGATTTAGATCTGGACTGGGCCATTCTAAAACATGAATATGCTTTGATCTAAACCATTCCATTGTAGCTCTGGCTGTATGTTTAGGGTCATTGTCCTGCTGGAATGCGAACCTCCGCCCCATTCTCAAGTCTTTTGCAGACTCTAACAGGTTTTCTTCTAAGATTGTCCTGTATTTGGCTCCATCCAACTTCCCATCAACTCTGGCCAGCTTCCCTGTCCCTGCTGAAGAAAAGCATCCCCACAACATGATGCTGCCACCACCACGTTTCACAGTGGGGGTGGTGTGTGCAGGGAGATGTGCAGTGTTAGATTTCCACCACACATAGCATTTTGCTTTTAGACCAAAAAGTTAAATTTTGACCAGAGCACCTTCTTCCACATGTTTGCTGTGTCCCCCACATGGCTTCTCGCAGAATGTAAATGGGACTTCTTATGGTTTTCTTTCAAGAATGGCTTTCTTCTTGCCACTCTTCCATAGAAGCCAGATTTGTAGAGTGCACGACTAATGGTTGTCCTGGTGCCAGTTTCCCCCACCTGAGCTGTGGATTTCTGCAGCTCCACCAGAGTTACCATGGGCCTCTTGGCTGCTTCTCTGATTAATGCTCTCCTTGCCCGGCCTGTCAGTTTAGGTGGACGGCCATGTTTTGATAGGTTTGCAGTTGTGCCATACTCTTTCCATTTTCGAATGATGGATTGAACAGTGCTCCATGAGATGTTCAAAGCTTGGGATATTTTTTTATAACCTAACCCTGCTTTAAACTTTTCCACAATGTTATCCCTGACCTGTCTGGTGTGTTAATTGGCCTTCATAATGCTGTTTGTTCACTAAGGTTCTCTAAAAAAACCTCTGAGAGCTTCACAGAACAGCTGTATTTATACTGAGATTAAATTACACACAGGTGGACTCTATTTACTAATTAGGTAACTTCTGAAGGCAATTGGTTCCACTAGATTTTAGTTAGGGGTATCAGAGTAAAGGGGGCTGAATACAAATGCATGCCACACTTTTCATATATTTATTTGTAAAATATTTGGAAAACCATTTATCATTTTCCTTCCACTTCACAATTATATGCCACTTTGTGTTGGTCTATCACATAACATCCCAATAAAATACATTTATGTTTTTGGTTATAACATGACAAAATGTGGGAAAAAAAAGAGAGGCTAAATAAAATAAATGAAATATTAAAAGAACTATATGAGCTAGAACAGAGACATAAAAAGGGAAAGGAATAGATATACAACATCTGATAGTGCTAAAAAGAGATGAGTTAAACTTGTTAATGGAACAAGAGACCAGGTGAACTGAGTAAAGAAAGATACCAGTGAGGAAATTAATCAGGAAAGTTTCTGGCAAGAGCACTAAGGCAAAAGAAGTCATTAAGCTTTATAAAAAAAATTAAAAACAGCTCAGGGTAACTGGCGTATCCTACATCAGAAATCGCAAGAGTATTCAAAAAGTTTTATAGTGCACTGTACTCAGTAAGATTAACAGGGGGACAAGCAAAATAATCAGAAAATAAGGAAAAGATACAAGCTTTTTTAAAAGAGGCTAAAATAGTTAAATTAAGTGAGGGAGATATGTTAGATCTAGAGAGACCCATAACGCAAGAAGAAATCTCTACAGCACTAAAGGAGACAGCCATGGGAAAGAGTCCAGGACCAGATGGATTCTCAGTAATCTACTATAAAAAATTTAAAGACCAATTACTTCCAAAATTTTGTTCTTACTGGAGTTCAATAGATGAAGGAACTAAATTGAGGAGAGAATCACTGTTGCCCTATATCACAGTAATACCAAAAGAAGGAAAAGATATAACGCAATGTGCCAGTTATAGACCAATATCATTAATAAATGTAGACACAAAACTGTATGCCAAAATATTTGCCACTAGATTAAAGAGATTAATGGATACATACAGACCAGGTGGGGTTCATACCTGGGAGAAAAGGAAGAGACAACGGAGTAAGAACGTTGTTACTCCTACAAAAAATAAAAAGAGATGGACCCCAGCTCTATTCCTGTCAATAGATGCGGAAAAAGCATTTGAAAGGGTAGACTGGGCATTCATGACGGCTACAATAGAAGAGATAGGGATCGGCCCAAAAATGACTCGACGGATTAAAACACTATATCAACATCCAACTGCAGCAGTAAAGATCACTGGGACTCTGTCTCAATCTTTTAAGTTATTTGATGGTATGAGACAGGGGTGTCCTCTTTCACCTCTATTGTTTATATTGACATTGGAACCTTTTTTGACCACTATTAGAAATAGTATAGATATAAAAGGAGTGAAGGTAGGAAAAGAGGAACATAAAGTGGCGGCATATACGGATGATATCTTGTTTTATGTCTAATGCCCAAGAACAACATTACCAAATATTATGAAATTATTGAAAGATTATGGAGAACTATCAAGCGATCGCAGGCACGAGAGCCAGAACTGGGATTTGTGTGTGTAAACACACAAATCCCTGTTCTGACAGGGGAGGAGAAACAGATTGTCTGTTCCTACTAAGTAGGAACAATGATCTGGCGCCTCCTCTAGTCAGTCACATCCCCTCACAGTTAGAAACACACGTGGGGGAACACATTTAACCCCTTGATCGCCCCCTAGTGTTACTCCTTCCGTGTCAATGACATTTACACAGTAATCAGTGCACTGAGCACTGTCAAAAAGTGTCAAAAGTGTCTGATCTGCCTGCCATAATGCCACAGTCCCGCTAAAAAATGCAGATCCCGCCATTACTAGTAAAAAAAAAAAAATAATAATAAAAATGCCCTAAAAATGCCATACATTTATTCCCTATTTTGTAGACGCTATAACTTTTGCGCAAACCAATCAATATACGCTTATTGCGATTTTTTTTACCAAAAATATGTAGAAGAATACATATTGGCCTCAACTTATGAAGAAATTTGATTTTTAAAAACATTTTTTGGGATATTTATTATAGCAAAAAGTAAGAAATGTATATTTTTTTTCAAAATTGTCACTCTTTTTTTGTTTATAGCGCAAAATATAAAAACCACAGAGGTGATGAAATACCACCAAAAGAAATCTCTATCTGTGAGAAAAAAAAAAGAACGTCAATTTTGTCTGGGTACAGCGTCACACGACCGCACAATTGTCAGTTAAAGCGACGCAGTGCCGTATCACAAAAAATGCTGTGGTCATTAGGGGGTAAAACCTACCGGGGCTGAAGTGGTTAAAGAGGAAATAAAGAATATATCAATGCGGCCACTTCCTGGATAGGACATATAAATATCATCAAGATGGGAATCTTGCAAAAAGTTCTCTATAAATTTCAGATGCTCCCTAGCCGCTTGCCGACTGGCTCACGCCGATATACGTCGGCAGAAAGGCACATACAGGCAGATTAACATACCTGTATGTTGCCCCTTAAGAAGCGGTTTGCGGGCGCGTGTGCCCGCCGCGACCTCTGTAAGTGTGATTGCGGGTCCTGCGGACTTGATGTCCGCGGGGATACCCAGGATTGTCTCACGGAGAGGAAGAACGGGGAAATGCTGATGTAAACAAGCATTTCCCCGTTCTGCCTTGTGACAGGACACTGATCACAGTCCCCTGTAATCGGGAGCAATGATCAGTGTCATGTCACACATAGCCATGCCCCCCCACAGTTAGAATCACTCCCTAGGACACACTTAACCCCTTCGCTGCCCCCTAGTGGTTAACCCCTTCACTGCCAGTCACATTTACACAGTAATCAATGCATTTTTAATTGCACTGATCACTGTATAAATGTGAATGGTCCCAAAATCGCGCCAAAAGTGTCCGATCTGTCCGCCATAATGTTGCAGTCACAATAAAAATCACTCATCGCCACCATTACTATCAAAAAAATATATATTAATAAAAATGCCATAAAACTATCCCCTATTTTGTAGACGCTATAACGTTTGCGCAAACCAATCAATAAACGCTTATTGCGATTTTTTTTTACCAAAATTATGAAAAAGAATAGGTATCGGCCTAAACTGAGGAAGAAATATATTTTTTTATATATTTTTTGGGGATATTTATTATAGCAAAAAGTATAAAATAATGCATTTTTTTTCAAAATTGTCGCTATTTTTTTGTTTATAGCGCAAAAAATAAAAAGAGGTGATCAAATACCACCAAAAGAAAGCTCTATTTGTGGGGAAAAATTTTCATAATTTTATCATAATTTTTTGAAGGACACAAGTGAATTAACAATGAACGTATTTAAGGTATGGCATTTAATACAAAGACAAAGGAAATGGGAAAATAATTCACCAGTAATACCACTCGCAGGGACAAACTATTTTTTTCCAGGAAATGACACACTTTTTGGAGTATAGATAAAGGATAAAAATGCACGAATAAAGGATATTATGAAAGGGGGGAGAGATATACACAATCCAGGAATTAAGACACAAAACTGAGTTACTAGTGATAGATGAACCAAGATACCATCAGTTAAGACATTTTACAAAGACACTGCCACATCCAATAAGATCAGGAGAAAGTTTATTATCATTTGAAAAATTGTTTAACTTACAGGAAGCAACAAGGCACGAAATTTCCCAGATGTATAAGATTCTTACTCTAATGTCGGAACCATTGGTACTGCCTTTCTTGAATAAGAAATATGGGGGGGGGATTTTGGAACTTTGGATGAAGCACACAATGTGTGCCTCCATCCCTGGTTCAAGTGTAAGAGAATGGGAGTGTGGGACTTTAAATGAAGCTTTTGATTTGCGGAGGTAAATGGTTTGAAAGTATATTTAATTGGCATATTTATATATATATAATATTCAGATGAGAAAAGGGGAGGTGTTTATTGTCCAAATCATAAGTTAGCATCCTAGGATGACAAGGCTGCTGCTCCATTGATACAGCACTGTAGATAAGCAATGTCACCCTAAATGTAAAAAGTATGTTACTGGCAGGTTCACAAGTTGAATTAAAAGACAAAACACCTGAAATTTTTTGGGGGGGCGGGGGGCAGCAAAAAATGAGTCGGTAGGTCAGTCCCGTACTGATTAAAAAGAAAAATATTATAATATATATATATATATACACACATATATATATATATATACACACACATACATATATATATATATATATATATATATATATATATATATATATATATATATATATACTTATATAGCACCGTCAATTTACGCAGCGCTTTACATTGTACATTCACATCAGTCCCTACCCTCAAGGAGCTTACAATCTAAGGTCCCTAACTCACATTCATACATACTAGGGACAATTTAGACAGGATCCAATTAACCTACCAGCATGTCTTTGGAGAGTGGGAGAAAACCGGAGTACCCGGAGGAAACCCACACAGGCACAGGGAGAACATGCAAACTCCATGCAGGTAGTGTCGTGGTTGGGATTCGAACCAGCGACCCTTCTTACTGCTAGGCGAAAGTGCTACCCACTACATCACTGTGCCGCATATATATAGACAATAGAATAAAGAGTGCCAGTATATTATATTGTGCTGCCAAGATAACCACTTAAATTCCAGATTTCATTTTAAAATGGTGCTGGTTTTACAAAAAAATTTCCCATTAAAATTTTAAAACAACATCCAATCTCTCTGTCAGTGATGCCCACAGTCGCTAAATAAAAGCGCTCTATAACAGCAAAATGCAATACAATGCTTTTACATTGTGTTTAAAAGGGACGTGACATAATTCTTACTTCCTGTGAGCCATGTTTACATAGAACAGAGCTGATTGAGCTCTGCCCTACCTGATCATGCAAAAATAAATTAAAACATATTTTTTATATACTTTACATGCATTCATGTGCGTTAAAATGTGGACAGGTTGCACTATAATGCAATGCACTGCAATGCACATGTACATAACATCATGGTGTAAACAAAGCACAGACAACCATTGTTTTCTATGTGTCCTTGCAGTCACTTACATTGATCCTGTGAAAAAAAACGCAAGTCACTGCACATGCTGTAAATGAGTCCTTAGGCACAGTGCTGCATAAGACAACAAATATGTCATTACACATCATGTACTTCAATCCAACAGCAACTTCTCTCTCCCTTACAAAAACCACACACACCTGTTAAAAAGTAGTTTATGATCAGCACAGGCACTACTGAAGCTCCTAAAATAAGTCCTAGTGCACATCATGTCAGATTATTTAAAGTGTGTCATATTAAACTGAACATCTACTGTACATTTACAGGATGATTCTTTAAATATGTGCAAATATATTGAAGTCATTTGCTTTAGACAATATGAGTTTTGCCAAGGTCTTAAATATGTAAGTTCATGGTGTAACCCTCATAGTCACAATAATTAGTTTCATGTCAGTGCATAAAATCTAGGTATACATTACAAGGATTTTCAGAAATGTAATTTGCAGAATTTTACCTACTGCTGTTTACATAAAACTGACCCAGACACAGGAAAAACTGCAGAAAACCCATCACATGAGTAGGAAATGGCAGCTCTGGAAGTGTTCTATAGACATAGTTACATAGTTGGCAAGGTTAAATAAAGACACCAGTCCATCCAGTTCAACCTGTGTTAGTGTGTGTTCCTGTCAAAATTAATTTCCCATATTCCCATGTACACTGTGCTTGCTAAGATGCCCATCTAAGAGTTTTTTTAACACTGTCTGACAGTGAAAAACTCCCTACGCAGTTTAACCACTTAAGTCCCGGTCCATTTGGCTGGCCAAAGACCAGAGCACTTTTTGCGATTCGGCACTGCGTCACTTCAACTGACAATTGCGCGGTTGTGCGACGTGGCTCCCAAACAAAATTGACGTCCTTTTTTCCCCACAAATAGAGCTTTCTTTTGGTGGTATTTGCATTATTTTTTACTTTTTGCTATAAAAAATATCCCCAAAAAATATATAAAAAAATTTTTTTTCCTCAGTTTAGGCTGATAGGGGTTAAGTGTGTCCTAGGGAGTGATTCTAACTATGGGGGGAGGGGCTATGTGTGACACGACACTGATCAACGCTCCCGATTACAGGGAGCTGTGATCAGTGTCCTGTCACTAGGCAGAACGGGGAAATGCTTGTTTACATCAGCATTTCCCTGTTCTTCCTCTCCATGAGACGATCGCGGGTATCCCCACAGACATCGAGTCCGCGGGACCCGCGATCACACTCACGGAGCCCGCAAACAGCTTCTTAAAGGGCAAAGTACAGGTACGTTAATATGCCTGTACGTGCCCTTCTGCTGTAGTATATCAGCGTTAAATCTCTTCTCCTCCAATTTCATTGAAGGGCCCCATGTCTTTTTACACTTCCTGAGACTGAGAAGTTTATTCCCTATGCTAGAAGAACCATTGAGGTATTTGTATATCACTATTACATCTCCTCTCAAGGGTCTCTTCTCCAGAAAGAAGAAGTTTTTCATTTGTAGTCGTTCCTTTCAAACTGAGGACAGCCAGTACCCTTATTACCTTTGTTGCCCTTCTCTGGACTTACTCCAGTTCCAGCACATCCTTTCCCGAGGATTGGTGACCAGAATTGGACGGCATATTCCAGATGCGGGAAAATCCGGACAGCCGCACTCCAGGAAATTATAATCCAAACTTCTTTATTTTAAAATCAGGAACATGTCATACAGTACATCAAAGGCAGAGTGTACAGACAGGCAGCTTACGCGTTTCGCACTATATCAAGTGCTTACTCATAGCTATGATATATAATTTCCTGGAGTGCGGCTGTCCAGATTTTCCCATTTGCACACAGCCTTTACTAGCATTAGCCAGCACCTTGGGCTCTTTGTTCCTGGAGACCAACAGCCAGTTCATACCTGGACAGATTCACCCTAGTGCGGGGACAACATCCATATTCCAGATGTGGCCGAACTAGGGTTTAACCCCTTGGTGCTGGTGCCTCCTGGCCCTTTAAGGGTTTCAGATGCCAGGAGGCGGAGTTTATGATCATGTAACCGCCGTGATTAGTTGTCACATCAATCACATGACCGGAAAGCTCCCGATTGCAAGCAACGATCAGGAGCTTTCTGTTAGCCGCCAGTAACTGTGCTGGGAGCGCGCAGGGCGCACAATCTCATCACAGCTGTGTTTGCAGTGTGATGCGCAAATATGTGGGCGCTCAGCGTCAAGGCCCACCTGTGGAGAGGCCACATATTTGCGTGCCATTGGTGCCAAGAGGTTAATAAAGTGGCAGGATTATAGTCTTAGCTCTTGAGTAAATATATATTTTTTTGCATGCTAATATTCTGCTTTCCCTGCTTGCTGCAGCTTGACATTGCATGTAGTTGCTAAGTCTATCATCTACTAGGACCCCCAGATCCTTTTCAATCCTGGATTCCCCCAGGAGTTATACCCCTAGCGAGTAACTTGCGTTGTTATATTTAGCCCCCAAGTACATTACTTTACATTTCATTTGCCATGTAGTTGCCCACCCCCTATTTTATTGAGGTCTTCTTGTAAACAGTCATGCATAGTTGCCCTAGATGTAAGCAAGGGACATTTACATTTTTTGGAAGTTTTAAAAAATCAGATGTTTATAGATTCAAAGAAAAATCTATAGTTAGGTACCAAGTATTTGTGTTTGGTACCTGCAGGAGCACAGTAGCATTAAAACAACAGGGTGTTTTGGCAGATGCAGTTTTTCCTGTAGAGAAGTCAATCTATTCTATGTGAACCCCATTATGTGTAATTAGATGTCAGTGTGAACATGTTTCTGTTTGTTTATTTATTCTTAATATATTGCAGGGTGTTTACTGTCCTCGGGCATATATAGCTACTCAAGGTCCCCTACCAAGTACCGTTGTGGACTTTTGGAGGATGATCTGGGAATACAATGTTGGGGTAAGATATTCCTTCTCAGTCAGTAAAGAATATAAAGCTGCTGGAGCTTTGGTAACTTTCACACTGATCAGATTTTAATCAGTTGTTCAGTTAAAAAAAGGGAAGAAAAATATATGAAAAATGCATCCCTTTAAATCATATGGAACTCCTTACAGCAGTCAGTTGCATTTCATTTGCAACTTTAAAAACATCCTGCTTGCTATTTTTTTGGTGCACTATTCAAAACCCCAGCAAAAGTGAAGCTCCCCATTGAATTGAATGGGAAACACATCAAAAACGGACCACAGTTGCGTGCGTTTTTTTGAGCCACATGTTTCACTTGTGCATGCTGGGTAGCCAGAAAATGCACTGGAAATGCACTGGAAATGCATTAAAAATGTATCAAAAACGCAAATGTGTTTTTGATGCATTTTTTTCAATTGAGCAGTGTGAAAGTAGCATTATGCATACAAGCAATTAATGATTATTGTGAGATGTCAGGTTAAAGCCTAACTTCAGGTTTTAGTGAACTTTAAATAGTTTGTTTGGACCAAGCTGTTCTAAATGAACTATATCCCTCACTAACACGTGCAGCAGCTGTCAGCCATATACAGTATATAGCGCTGCGTTCTGGCAGCAGAACGGGGACTTCCTGCCCTGCTCCCAGTACAAAATCGAGTCAGGCTGAGCAATTCAAGGGTGTTTTTGTATTTTGAATGACAAGGCTTCCTCTGATGGCTGAGGCAGGTGAATGACGTCACAATATCCCCCGCAGCCATTTAGAGGAAGCTTTGTATTCATTCAGAAAGTACAAAGCTTCCTGTGAATGGCTGATCAGCACTCAGTCCAACTCAGGTTTGATTCAGGGGTGGTATGGGAAGTCCCCATCCTGCTGTTGGAAAACAGCGCTGACAGCCGCAACATGTGTTAATAAGAGAAATAGTTTGTCTGAACCAGCTTGGTCCAAATTGACTTAAAGTTCACACAAAACATGGAGTTAGGCTTTAAAAGAAGCTTGCGGGTCTAAACTTTAGGCACTCTGATTGCTGACTTGGTTATCAAATGTGTAAGCAGTGGATATGCCATCCCAATTTGTGGGATCTATTTAGTAGTGATGAGTAAGCCTATTTGAAGCATTTTTCCAAAAGCCATAATTTTTGCTTGTTGGGCGGGAGCTAAACATCATATATGGTAGCTATCTTCCAATGGTAATTAAGGAAGCAGCTGGTGCCAGCACCCACTCTGTACTTATCAACCAATGACTTGGGAATGCAAAATAGCTTGAAGCAGTTTGATGTAGCCTAGAAGGAGGTCAAATGCAGGTCAGAAGGTGATAAGCTGCAGGTCAAATGCACCATTTTCAAGTCTGAAAAATCTTGAATGTGTCTCAAATTGATGACAAATTCATCCAAATGTAAGCTGTTTTGCCCACAGATTCTAAACTGTAAGACTCTTTTTAGAGGATGGTGAAATGAGGTTTGCAGGTGTTCAGGGGGTGATGCTGCCGCTTCCTGATGCCTGTTTTTTTTATTGTCTAATGGCAATTTTGCATTGCAGATTTGCGTGGACCTGTAAGCCAAATGTAGCCCCATTCATTTACATGGGAGAGTTTGACGGGCAATGCTGTCTGTGAAACTAAGCATGTAGTGTAATAGGGCGTACACACGGTCGGATTTTGTTCGGACATTCCGACAACAAAATCCTAGGATTTTTTCCGACGGATGTTGGCTCAAACTTGTCTTGCATACACACGGTCACACAAAGTTGTCGGAAAATCCGATCGTTCTGAACGCGGTGACGTAAAACACGTACGTCGGGACTATAAACGGGGCAATGGCCAATAGCTTTCATCTCTTTATTTATTCTGAGCATGCGTGGCACTTTGTCCGTCGGATTTGTGTACACACGATCGGAATTTCCGACAACGGATTTTGATGTTGGAAAATTTTATCTCCTGCTCTCCAACTTTGTGTGTCTAAAAATCCAATGGAAAATGTCCGATGGAGCCCACACACGGTCGGAATTTCCGACAACACGCTCCGATCGGACATTTTCCATCGGAAAATCCGACCGTGTGTACGGGGCATTACAATTGTTGCACTGTGATGCAAAGTATGTGTAATCATCTGAGTGGTACCATGTCTGCTTGAAGGTAGGTGTTTGGGGGGAGCAGTAAAAGCACAGATCAGCCACCTGTTTTTACTGCCTCCTGCCCGTCTGTATGAAAGGAGCTTAACATTGATGCTGCAGAATATTCCTTTTACTGAAATTGTGTCTAATATCATGTTTCCTATGCAGATTATTTTAATGGCCTGTATGGAGTTTGAAATGGGGAAGGTGAGTATAATATTTCTTGGAACACCTATTGCATGGAGAAACTGATATTTTCTTCGTTTCTGTCTGTATGTTGTAATGTGGTGTAAACTCCTGCTTGGTTGCACTGGGTTCCAATCCCATAAGGCACCACTTTCCTTCTAACTATGGATACTTGGTTAACTGGTCCTGGGTTTGCATTATTATAATAAGGACATTGGAGTAGGGACTGATAAGTTCCTCATATCTCTAAATTCTATTTAGTGTCTTATGTCACATCTACATGGAACACTTCTATTTCTGTATTACACACACAGTGCCTCATACTTCTCATTTACCTGCAGTGACTCATATCTCTGTATTACATGCTGTACTTCATTACAAACAGTGCCTCTGACTTCTGTTTCTCAGGTTGTGAATGTAGAGTTTCTTATATTTCTGATATTGATAGTAGACCACACATGTTACAAACTGACCACATTATCTACTATGGTTAGGTGTTGTAAGGTAAGGTGTTGATCCTGTGTTAGGATGGCCAAGTAAATTATAGCTTAATTCTAGAGTCTGTGTGCAATCTTCCTTAGACTTAAAGAGGAACTGCAGTCTACTCACATAATTTGTAATAAAAACATCTTTGCCATTCTGAAGCTTCCCTCCAACCACTTTGCATATTATTTTATATATACCCTCCACTAAGTCTGGCTGCATCCATTTTAACTATGGGCAGCTGAAGCTGCTGCCTGTTCACTTCATGTATTTACACAGACACACACAGAGGCACATCTCCAGCTCTGTAGCCCTGCAGCACTGATTGGCCCTCTTATGATTCATCCCCCGCTTCCCTTCTTGGCAAACTGTCATGAGAGTGAAAGAGCTGTACATTAGTCTAGGCTAATGACCAGGCAAGAAACAGGAAGTGGGCTGTATGAGGTATTTACTGGCAGAAAAAACAATATTTTACTATCCAAAGTTAAAACAACAAGGGCAGAAGATTGAATAAATGGAAATATGAAAAAAATTACTGAAGGTCTTCTTTAAAGTGTTACTAAGCCCACAACAGTAAAATCAGTCTGTATATGCAGTAAAGAATGCTTGTTATACTCTCTATGCAGGTAATGCTCCACATTGTGTAAAAAGGCTGCCTGATCCTGTCTTCTCTGATCCTCCCCTTCTACTGTCCCCAATCCGTCTGCTAATAGAACAGAGCTCTAGGAGGCACTGTGCACATGCCCAGTTTGGTGTATATTGCTAGAGAGTTTTTTTCTTTTTTTGGGAGGGTGCATGTGATCAGCACAGGGTCAATCAGCACTGTCCAGACAGAGGGTCAGGGGTTATGCAATCTCATAGGACAGTCAAAGCAGAATAAAGGCTCCTCCTACAAGCTTTAGCCACTGATAGAAGTCACAAGGCTGCTATATACTGCTGATGAGAAAAGGTACTTAGCAGTTTATATTTACTAAAATAATGGAAAAGGGGGCACAATATGAGCACACTTACTTGGGATTGTGGCCACCCCATTCATTATAGTGTAAATATTGATAATATAAATGGTGTTAAAAGCAGGTATTAAAAGGGCAGTGCCACTTTAAATCCAGAAACAGCAGTTAGCCAATGGGATGCTACGGAATGTGCTGGAATCTGGGAAGCCTTTATAGGGAACTGCTGGGCTGGGAATTTCCCCCTTTTCCTGCAAGGAGCACCGGCTGAAGAGCTCTGCCCCTCTCCCTGAAGTTATGGAGTCTCTCTTTAAGCAACTCCTGGAGAAAGCTGGCATCAAGGAAGAATTAGAACGGCTGTGGCACTGCCTGGCACTAGGTGAAGCTGAGAATGGAGGACAGCAGGAAAAGGACATTGAAGAAGGTATGGCTAGGGTTCCACGGGCGCAGCATGGGGACATGGAGCGAGGGGCAGCGGTTCAGGTGCAGCAGGGGAGAACACGGCGGAGCCAGCCTCCTGAACAGAGCAGACTAGCTGAGGAGGAGTCGGAGGCGGGACATGGGCCGTGGGGCGTGGGCACCGAAGATAACAATGGCGAGACAGCGGGTGCGTGCCGCACCTCTAAGAAGAAGAGGACATGTTCCAGGTCACCGGGTAATTTGTTTGTTTAAATCCCTCAGGTTTGCCCCGTAGAGTATGGATTCTGGGACATTCATTTATTTATTGGACGTGTAAAAGCAGCTCTACGTAGTTATTCCACGAATTTGTCTCTGCATCCAGAATGCTTTCAGGTGTATTGGAAGGGAGTGAGAGGCCTACAGTGGAACCAACTTTATTTTCATTTATCCAGGTTATGTCAGTTTTGGCCTATGCCAGATGTTTTGTTGTTACATTTAGGAGGGAATGACTTGGGCAATATCAGAACGTTGGATTTGCTTTTTATGATCAAGAGGGATCTCCATCGTTTCACTCTTACTTCTCCAGGTACGATCATAGTGTTTTCGGAAATTATCCCTCACCTTTCCTGGCTGTCCTCTTTGCAGAGAAAAGTAATGGAAAAAAATAGAAAACGAATAAATAGAGCTATGGAAAAGTTCATGCCTAGAATTGGTGGGCTGTCATACTGACACAGAGATCTGGAAGGTGGTATCAAGGGTTGTACCGGCAAGATGTAATCCTCCTCTCAGATGTGGGTCTCGATGTTTTCAACCTTGGATTGCAGTATGGGATTGAGCAGGCCATGGTAATGGGGTGGAGCGGGGCATGATGCTCAAGCCCGGCTTGTGGGGTGTTTTATTTCCATGTTAAAATGAGGTAATGCTGCTTGAGTTCTGAAAACTAAGCAGTTACAAATTTTTCTTTCATTAAAGTTATGCTGTTTTGATGGTCAATAAAAAAAAACTAATATATGGTTATTTTATTTTCATATGTTAAACCAATAAAGTGCCGTGGCCATTATATGCCAAACTTTTGGTTGGGTATGTTTATTTGGTTGTATCTGGAGTAAGTGATGGTGTGAATGGGTGTGGCCTAGAATCTCATGGAAAAGGGGCCACAATATGAGCCTACTTACTTGAAATTGTGGCCACCCCATTCATTATAGTGTAAATATTGATAAAATTAATGGTATTCCTTTTATTAAAAGCAGGTATTAAAAGAGTACTGCCACTTTAAATCCAGGAACAGCAGCTAGCCAATGGGATGTTGCAGAATGTGCTGGAATCTGGGAAGCCTTTAAAGGGAACTGCAGGGCTGGGAATTTTCCCCTTTTCCTGCAAGAGCACTGGCTGAAGAACTCCCTCCCTCCCCAGTCGCGAGCACTATTATGTGGTTGGGTCACCCTGGATTTCTAGGGGGGACGTTTTTATTTCCATGTTAAAATGAGGTAATGCTGCTTGAGCTCTGAAAACTAAGCAGTTACAAATTTTGGTTTCATTAAAGTTATTGCGGTTTTGATGGTCAATGGTCAATATATGGTTATTTTATTTTCATATGTTTCATATCTCTGTATTTGCAGACGATACTAAGCTGAGCAGGGCAATAACTTCTCCGCAGGATGTGGAAACCTTGCAAAAAGATCTGAACAAATTAATGGGGTGGGGACTACATGGCAAATGAGGTTTAATGTAGAAAAATGTAAAATAATGCATTTGGGTGGCAAAAATATGAATGCAATCTATACACTGGGGGGAGAACCTCTGGGGGAATCTAGGATGGAAAAGGACCTGGGGGTCCTAGTAGATGATAGGCTCAGCAATGGCATGCAATGCCAAGCTGCTGCTAACAAAGCAAACAGAATATTGGCATGCATTAAAAGGGGGATCAACTCCAGAGATAAAACGATAATTCTCCCACTCTACAAGACTCTGGTCCGGCCGCACCTGGAGTATGCTGTCCAGTTCTGGGCACCAGTCCTCAGGAGGGATGTACTGGAAATGGAGCGAGTACAAAGAAGGGCAACAAAGCTAATAAAGGGTCTGGAGGATCTTAGTTATGAGGAAAGGTTGCGAGCACTGAACTTATTCTCTCTGGAGAAGAGACGCTTGAGAGGGGATATGATTTCAATTTACAAATACTGTACTGGTGACCCCACAATAGGGATAAAACTTTTTCGCAGAAGAGAGTTTAATAAGACTCATGGCCACTCGTTACAATTAGAAGAAAAGAGGTTTAACCTTAAACTACGTAGAGGGTTCTTTACTGTAAGAGCGGCAAGGATGTGGAATTCCCTTCCACAGGCGGTGGTCTCAGCGGGGAGCATTGATAGCTTCAAGAAACTATTAGATAATCACTTGAATGACCGCAACATACAGGGATATGTAATGAAATACTGACACATAATCACACACATAGGTTGGACTTGATGGACTTGTGTCTTTTTTCAACCTCACCTACTATGTAACTATATGTTAAACCAATAAACTTGACAAACTTTTGGTTGGGTATGTTTATTTGGTTGTATCTGGAGTAAGTGATGGTGTGAATGGGTGTGGCCTACAATCTCATTCCATTTTCATGTTCTGTGTACTGTGGAAGACCAAATATAGTGAATGCAGGGTCTTGGGTTTAGTAACACTTTAACAACATTGATCTAATGCAAGAACCTACCTCAAACAACTATTCCATTTCCATTCAGCTTGCTAAGCCACGTAGTTGTTGATAAATCAAACTGAAACATCTGCTTGAGTGCTAACTTATCCACCCAAAGTTTTTTTATATGCCACCCAAATTTTATAGCTGCCCTGGATTTTTAGTGAACCCACACATCTTTCAGATTTCTGTACTATTCTTTATATACAGTACTCAGTCAATTTACAATTGGGTTGTAACATGCACTGTATAACCAGTTTGACGTCACCACAATTACTAAGGTCAGGCCTTAAAATTCCAACCCAAAATAATATTTAACAGACTGTGAAACAGTGTCATTTAAATGTCTTAAAATGTGTTGTTTTGTGACTAGAAAAAATGTGAGCGCTATTGGGTTGAGGCAGGATGTGAAGTCTTACAGTTCGGTCCATTCTCCATCACATGTGTGAGTATCATGTGAATTATTCTATTACATAATGACAATGTATTTCCTTGTTTGTCTTATCCACATGACGTATTGATGTCTCTTCTTCTAGGGTAATGAAGAGAAAAAGATGGACTATGTTATCAGGACCCTGATAGCAACCTATGGAAGTGTAAGCTCTGTTCCTTATTTCTTTTTCATACCATATATTTATTAGAATAGATTTATGAGAATAACACAAAAAAAAAACTAGAACAAATGTGGATATGTTTATGATAGCAACCATTTAGGTGTAATCTTTGCATTATGTAAGAAACTTGACTGGCTTCCTTTTTTCAGTTTTTTTGGACCAGTTTTCGTAGATTTTTTTATGTAAAGGCATTTAATGTAAAGGCTACAGTTGTGTAAAAACTTAAAGTGTTTGTTAACCCACAGGGTTAACTTTACATTATCCTCTTTGGTGATTAATCTAATGTCCCCCTGTGACTGTGCTTTTTTAAAAATGCAGCTATATACCTTGTTTACTGATTGCAGATCAGCGATCACCTGACATGCCGCCTCTCTCTTCTCTCGGCCCGACAGATGCAGTGGACGGGGCCGAGGATTCCCCGCTGCCATCAGCCAAGAGGGGAGAGGCCGCCCCGCCTGCTGCAGCTGTCATATGAGAGAAGAGAGAGGCAGCATGTGACGTGATCGCCGATCTGCGCTCAGTAAACAATGTATATAGCTGCATTTTGAATAAAGCACAGGGGGACATTAAATGAATAAACAAAGAGGATAATGTAACATTAACCCTAATTTCAGCAGCAGGATGGGAGGGGGCAGCGCGGACATGGAGCAGACAGTCATAGAGGGGTGGGGGAGAGGATGGAGGAGAGGACACAGGAGCCACAGATAATGGAGGCACATACGCCAACAATGGTGTCAAGGCTCAGCAGCCCTGATTTATCGTGGTCAATGTACAGAGGGGAGGGCAGAAACTGGCAGGATCAGATATATATTTCAGGTGATACGGGGGTGGCAAATTACACAGCACAAGCACTGTGCTGTATATAATGCTTTAAAAGAAAAGGATCTTTATTTTATTTTTTGGGGGTTAACAACCACTTTAACTTTGTGTTTTCCTATGGAGAATGACAGAAAGCATATCTTCCCTTGGTATATGATTTGGGTTCTTTTAAGGCTGCTTTCACACTGAGGCGCTTTACAGGCACTATAGCGCTAAAAATAGCACCTGCAAAGCGCCAGTAAAGCGCCTCTCGTCTCACTCCACTGTGAAAGCCAGAGTGCTTTCACACTGGAGCAGTGCGCTGGCAGGATGCTAAAAAAGTCCTGCAATCAGCTTTTAGGAGTGCTACACTGCTCCTACAGCGCCCCTGCTCATTGAAATCAATGGGCAGCACCGCCAAAGTGCCGCTGCAGCTTTTAACCCTTTTTCGCTCGTTAAAAGCGCCCGCTAGCATCCGAAAAGCACCGCAAAAACGACAGTAAAGGGCCGCTAAAAATAGCGGCGCTTTACTGCTGATGCTAAGGAACTGCCAGTGTGAAAGTGCTCTAAGGGTCACTGTGGGATATTTGTAGAAGGTTCTGAGATTTCAGGTGTAGGGTGTTGTTTGAGCAGGCGAGGAAGCTCTAAAACATGCTAACTTGGGTATATATGGACTGTGTTCTGGTTGGTTAGCCATTTATCATTTGATCTGCTAAACTGCATATTTACCTGCACCAGTGAACTCTTAAAGTATAACTTTAGGCACATTTTTTTTGGGCTTTGGATAGAGTACAGAGGGATTAGAACACCTGTCAGGTTTTTATTGTTGTCTGTGTCCCCATTAGGGAGAGTCACCCTCTCTATTTGTCCTGTTTACCATTGAAAGTAAAAGTAAAAGAAAATCCCAAATTTTGTGTTGTCTCCAGAAAAGTAATAGAGGGGAAATCTTTAGGTACACTTAAAAATAGTTTTATTTTTAAGTGTACCTAAACCCAAAAATAAAATATATTGCAGCTTACTTGTAGCTTCTTAGATCTGATAGCCGCATTGGTTTTATTTTTTTTCAAGCTTTTTCCCTAATTTTAAACCCACGAGCCTGCCAATAGCACACTTCCTGTCCTAGGATAGGAAGTATGTTAGGGCTACCAAAATCTCCCCAACTCTTAATCTCTGAAAATGGAGGGGGTGCCTGTAGTCCACAGATATAGCTGTAAACAATGCCTCAGTGAGAGGAGTTAGGTAAGTGTTTACAGGTGGGGGAAACAAGTGTTTTTTTTTATCTTAATGCAGTGAATGCATTAAGGGGGAAAAATCATTGAGACTTTACAACTACTTTCATTTTAGCTTTGGCAAAAAGGCAGAAGTGTCATATACAGAGAGAGGCTACTTCTTTTTTTGACAGAAAAGACTATGTATTATGGCAGCCAAACAAGTCAAAGAGATGACCTGAATGCCTACAGAGATGGAGTTAAGCTAAACACCTGATTGGGAGAGAGAGAGAGAGAGAGATTTTATATATATATATATATATATATATCATATATATATATATATATATATATATATATATGATATATATATATATATATATATATATATATATATATATATATATATATATATATATATATATATATATATATCATATATATATGATATATATATATATATATATATATATATATATATATATATATATATATATATATATAAAAGATATTATTTTTAAGAATGTACTTGTATACAACAACAGACATTACTACTACTAGATAGTGCTATTATAATAAAACCAAAGTGTACGTATTTAGTAATGAGAATCATGGACAACTTGCAACTGGGAATCATTTTTTAGATGAGTAGGAATCCAATTAGGTGAATGCCTTAATAAGATTGATATACAATTGTTGTTGAATGATTTTGGTTTTATATGATGCTTTACATTTTGTCAGTAAGACTAAATGCAGGTATCGCAATTGAACGTAATCACCCTCAAAAGTTTTCAGTGTTTTTTTTTTTTTTACCTCTTACTTTTTTTATCCTTCTGTGTATATATCATATTGTTGTCAGCAATCCATCATATTATTTACGTTGGAATATCTGCCATTTTTTCTACAGGAGATAAGAATAGTTTATCAGTTTCATTATAAGAATTGGCCTGATCATGATGTGCCTTCATCTGTGGAACATATTTTGGGCATGATAGAAGACATACGCGTTCTCCAGAAAGATGATAGCCCTCCAATATGTGTCCACTGCAGGTTTGTATATTTTGGATAGTGTAGGAAAGGGTTAAAACCATTGACAGTTTGTTATTTGTGTCCCACTTGGAAGATCTTGCTTTACTTTCTGTCCCAAGGATTCAACAGGAAGTGAGGGGAAAGTATTTCCCCTATACACAGAGCCGTTTCAAAGAACTGCTCCTCCCCCTCTCCCAGACAAAGATGGCCACCTTGGCTCAGCGCAGTCATTCAGTGTCACTGAAGAAGCTTGACAGCTGAACCTGTCTGTGAACAGGCAAAGTGGCTGGAAAGGCAGCTTAGTACTGCTAAGCCTGTGATTTTATCAGGCTCAATGTTACTGAGCTGCACTGAGGATGAAGTATTCGTAAGGCCCCTTTCACACTTGTGCGACTTGTCCTGTGACTTGGGACTGCAAAGTCACATGACAAGTCGTACCCCATGATTTCCAATGAGTACCATTCATATCTGTGTGACTTCAAGTCACACTGACTTCAAAGTAGCCCCTGCACTACTTTGGTCCGACTTTGATGCGAGTTACACAGGCATTCCCTGAAATCGCGTCAAAATCGCGTCTGCGAAGTTGCAGTAAAATCACACAACTTTGAAGTCGTGCTAGTGTGAAAGGGGCCTAATGGACACTCTGAGATCAGTATTGCCCCCTCTGTGCATTCATGAATGCCACCAGAGACTGTCATCTCATTTGGCCTCATTGGCAGCATTGACATGCTTAAGCAATTGCCATTGGAACACATTTCTTTTGTAAAATTCTCCTTCACTTCTTGTTCAGATGACAACTGTAAAATTTTGATTTCCCATCACTTTCTGCCTTGGTGACAATGGTCAACAGGGCAAACAGCGAGTAAATCGCCCCAGTGGCAGTAATCCTTGAATGCTCTATCCAAAACTAAGAAGCACGTTTTGGATAACGGCTATACTTTAAATTCTTTTTTTAAATTCTGCATGCTTAAAAGAGTTGTGGACATTGGGCCTGCTACAAAACCCCAAAAATTGTAATTGACATACACAGTTCTTCTCTTCTGCAGCTGCTCCCACCCCAGATTCACCAGCAATTCCCAGCTGTTTAAAAGGGAAAATGCTTTGTAAATACAGCAGCTATTGCAACAGCTACTGTTAAAAACAGACGATATGACACAGTGTTTCTGAACATAGTTCAGAGAGATGTTACAGAGATAAAAAAGTAACGTTGTTACTTTTGTATCTTCTCTGTTTCACTAACCTTTTCAGCATTTGGACATGTCTACCACATCCAGAGGCCTAGGAGGTTAAAACAAGCTCAAAAATCTAGGGACCTCTACCAACAGCCCAACCACCCTGCTCTGAGATTCCTGGGCTATCCTGCACCACCAAGGAGCCTGAGACTGCAATAGTGTCAGGTTAGCAAGCTGTTCCCTGATCTAAATTAATATAGGAAACTTCTGCGCTACTAAGGTATTAGCTAAACAATATTAAATAAAGTGCATATAGTGCATAAATAATATGGAAGCTGCTTAATACAAATAGTATTTCCACATACACTATGAAAAAAATAGTAATAAAAGTAAAGCACTACCTAATAGGTCAGTGTAAAAAATTATTGAGCTAACTCAAGATAAACAGTGGGGGAGATTTATTAAATCTGGAGAGTGCAAAATGTGGAGCAGCTCTGCATAAAAACCGATCAGCTTCTAGGCTTTATTGTCAAAGCGAATTGAACTTGCTGAAATTAGAAGCTGATTGGCTACCGTGCACAGCAGGGCCTGATCTTGAGCACTCCAGATTTAGTAAATCTCACTCAGTGTCTCCCAATGGCTAATGTGAATAAACTGTGCTTATTATTGTATACCACATCTAATAAAATACTTTTAAACAGAAAAATTGTTCTCCTATAACAAAACACATTAAATATAATATTCACAAGAACTCCTAAAGAAGAAATAAATAAACAAGTGAAAAGTCCATTCAAAGTGAACATGTGAAGTCCATTTTATAACAATGGTGACATTCTTCATTGACTAAAGAGTTAATCTTCACAATGACATATACCCTCCACCAATCAACCAATGCGCTCACCTCCCCATAAGACCCCCACTTGGGTTTAGTAGTGCCTTCTGGATGTCAGCTGCTCAGGTGCTCACAATGCTTCCATACACCTCAGGCCATGTTATTCCCAATATAAACATTGAATGGAAGGAATTTATAGCACTTATTGTTTTTTTAAAATCTTAAATTTATTAAAAATGTAATCAAACTCACATTTAAATGTGCACAGCCTCCGGTGCACTCGTTCAATGCATTTGTTTACATCAGGGGTACAGCACCCCACAGAAACCACCTAGATGTCCGTCAAGGCCTCGGCTGCAAACCACCATTAAGTCCTAGTCTACTTCCTAGTGGTGCGTGGTGACGTCACAGGCTTGTGACTTTCTCAAGGGATAGGGGCCTGGTGACAGCTAAGATCTATTTATAGTCAGAATCAATTAAAATTCCAGTCGCCATTTTCTCATAGCCCGTGGCGGCCATTTTTTTGGAGATCCAGTGTCATAAACTACTGACTTGCTTTATATCCAGCGGCCACTAGATTATCGACCAAGCCAAAAGACTCGGGATTCCTAATCAGGGGAAAAATCTTAACCTGCATAATCTAAATAATAACCAAAAACAGTCATAATGGCCAAAGGTAACGAACTCAATAAATATATTATTATAACTAAGCAAAAAGGGGGACATTTCTAATTTGAGTAATGGCAGTCAGTAGGACTATACCCCTTATCACTAAAAATGCCACCGCCCGGTGAATAATAAATATATAATAAATATAAAAATGGCTGGTGGAACGGCAAGATGCCTAAAGCAAAAAAAGGCAGCTGAACCATACTGACATCTCTGTGTTAACATAATAAAATGGTACCATCTAGTGGAGAAAAAGAGCCAACATGGTTCTATACTCATAATATTTCATAGTAATCCCCTCTACTACATGTAATGATAGATAAAACCACTAAGATAATGAAAACAGGATAAATATAAAAAGAGAGAAGAGGGGGGAAGGAGGAAAAAGGTTCTATATAACCTAAACGGAATTAGATCGATATAAATGAACCTATTCTAAATGAGTAATTAGTTACATATAGTTACATAGTAGGTGAGGTTGAAAAAAGACACAAGTCCATCAAGTCCAACCTATGTGTGTGATTTTGTGTCAGTATTACATTATATATCCCTGTATGTTGCGGTCATTCAAGTGCTTATCTAATAGTTTCTTGAAGCTATCAATGCTCCCCGCTGAGACCACCGCCTGTGGAAAGGAATTCCACATCCTTGCCACTCTTACAGTAAAGAACCCTCTACGTAGTTTAAGGTTAAACCTCTTTTCTTCTAATTTTAATAAGTGGCCGCGAGTCTTGTTAAACTCTCTTCTGCGAAAAAGTTTTATCCCTATTGTGGGTTCACCAGTACTGTATTTGTATATTGAAATCATATCCCCTCTCAAGCCTCTTCTCCAGAGAGAATAAGTTCAGTGCTCGCAACCTTTCCTCATAACTAAGATCCTCCAGACCCTTTATTAGCTTTGTTGCCCTTCTTTGTACTCGCTCCATTTCCAGTACATCCTTCCTGAGGACTGGTGCCCAGAAATGGACAGCATACTCCAGGTGCGGCCGGACCAGAGTCTTGTAGAGTGGGAGAATTATCGTTTTATCTCTGGAGTTGATCCCCTTTTTAATGCATGCCAATATTCTGTTTGCTTTGTTAGCAGCAGCTTGGCATTGCATGCCATTGCTGAGCCTATCATCTACTAGGACCCCCAGGTCCTTTTCCATCCTAGATTACCCCAGAGGTTCTCCCCCTGGTGTATAGATTGCATTCATATTTTTGCCACCCAAATGCATTATTTTACATTTTTCTACATTGAACCTCATTTGCCATGTAGTTGCCCACCCCATTAATTTGTTCAGATCTTTTTGCAAGGTTTCCACATCCTGCGGAGAAGTTATTGCCCTGCTTAGCTAAGTATCGTCTGCGAATACAGAGATTGAACTGTTTATCCCATCCTCCAGGTCGTTTATGAACAAATTAAATAGGATTGGTCCCAGAACAGAACCCTGGGGAACCCCACTACCCACCCCTGACCATTCTGAGTACTCCCCATTTATCACCACCCCTCTGTAGCCAGTTTTCAATCCATGTACTCACCCTATGGTCCATGCCAACGGACCTTATTTTGTGCAGTAAACGTTTATGGGGAACTGTGTCAAATGCTTTTGCAAAATCCAGATACACCACGTCTACGGGCCTTCCTTTATCTAGATAAAATAATTATTTATCTGTAATAAAACAATTAAGATCAAATTCTACATTGAGCCCCTGATGTCCCAATTATTTAATTTCAAATATCCACTAAGATTCACGTTGGCTTCCAATGAAATCACCTCCAATGCTTACGGTATTTTTCAATACCCCGGAAACTCATTCCCACTGGGCTTTTATTGTGAACATCCATAATGGATAATTCCATTGGATAATCCAATGGATAATTGATGATTTTTATACCCAACAGAAATATTGTAAACATGCTCTTGGATCCTCTTAGCCAATTTTCGTTTGGTTCTTCCAATGTATTGTAATTGGCATGGGCACTGAATACAATACACTACACCCTCAGTATTGCACGTGATCCTATCTCTAATCTGATATTCTCTGTTTGTCACAGTTGATTGGAACTCTTTCCTTTTTCTCATATTCCCTATGGTGCTAGTACATGCAGCACACCCTCCACATCCATAAAAACCCTTCAGGTCCAGGAATGTGGTGATGTGGTTTCTAGGTGGATCTATGACACTTTTAACAATCCTGTCTCTTAGATTAGGAGCTCTCTCATAAATGAATTGTGGCCTGGAAGGAAGTATTTAAGTTCTTTGTCTTTCAGCAGTATGGGCCAATATTTATGCTTTCTTCATACACCTTAGCCATAAATCGTTTACCACTCATATTTGCTTGTTCCCTATATATATATATATATATATATATATATATATATATATATATATATATATACTGCCGTTCAGTTTCTTCTAAGCCGCAGAAATTGTCCTCTCTGTATATTTTCAAGCCATGGACAATGATGACAACTATTTTTGGGAATATAGCCATTTCTGTCAGTTGGCTTGAAATAAGTTTTTGTAGAGATATAGTTTCCTTGTATTTCTATTTTTAAATCAAGAAATGGTATGGAATGCAAGCTAGTTTGCAATGTAAATTCAATCCCTTTATCATTAAGATTAAGTTTTTGGAATGCCACTAAACTGGTAGTATCTCCTTGCCATATGCAGAATATATCATCTATGAAACGGCAATACATTAATAATTCGGATGGCCTCTGATTATATGTTAGTTCTGTTTCCCACATATCCATAAAGAGATTCTCCACACTTAGGGCAAAGCGTGCCCCCATAGCAATTGCCTTTATCTGTTTCAAATACTTGCCATTGTACCAGAAATAATTATGGTTGAGACAATAATCCAGGCACTCCCTGATTTTTTGTCTCCTACCTAGCTGGTGATCTCTATGTGGAGCCCGTTTGACTGCTAATTGGGCATCCTCATGATTAATGATAGTATAGAGTGACCTGAAATCGGCTGTCTCTAATATACTTTGCCCAGTAATCCATAATTGCTCTAACAATTGGAGAAGATGTTTTGTGTCCTTAAGATATGCCCTGGTCTGTTTAACTAAGGGTTGCAGATACCCAAATGGGAGGATACTGATCCAAAAATAACAATAATAATGACTATTATGAGTGCAGAAACACGTTGGCTCTTTTTCTCCACTAGATGGTGCCATTTTATTATGTTAACATAGAGATGTCTGTATGGTTCGGCTGACTTTTTTTGCTTTAGGCATCTTGCCGTCTCACTGGCCAGTTTTATATTTAATATATATTATTCACCGGGCGGTGGCATTTTTAGTGATAAGGTGTAGTCCTACTGACTGCCATTAGTCAGATTAGAAATTTCCCCCTTTTTACTTAGTTATAATAATATATTTTTTGAGCTTTTTACCTTTGGTCATTATGACCATGTTTGGTTATTTAGATTATGTAGGTTAAGATTTTTGCCCTGGTTAGGAATCCTGAGTCTTTTGGCTAATCTAGTGGCTGCTGGATATAAAGCCAGCAGTCAGTATTTTATTACAGTGGATCTCCAACAAAATGGCCACCACAGGCTATGAGAAAATGGCGACCAGAACTTTAATTGATTTTGACTATAAATAGTTCTTAGCTAGCTGTCACCAGGCCCCTATCCCTTGAGTTAGTCACATGATTGATGACGAAACGCATTGGATGGAGCCTGTGACATCACCGCACACCACCAGGAAGTAGACTGGGACTTAATGGTGGTTTGTAGCTGAGGTCTGATGGACATCTAGGTGGTTTCTGTGAGGTGCCATACCCCTGATGTAAACTAATGCATTGAACGAGTGCATCGGAAGCTGTGTACATTTAAATGTGAGTTTGATTACATTTTTAATAAATTTAAGATTTAAAAAAAACGATAAGGGCCATATGATATCCTTCCATTCTATGTTTATATTGGGAATATGGTGGTCTGAGGTGTATGGGAGCATTGTGAGCACCTGAGCAGCTGACATCCAGAAGGATTTACACCCCTGTGGGGAAGGCACTACTAGACCCAAGTGGGGAGGTGAACGCATTGGTTGATTGGTGGAGGGTATATATCACTGTGAAGATTAACCCTTTAGTCAATGATGAATGTCACCATTGTTATAAAATGGACTTCACATGTTCAATTTGAATGGACTTTTCACTTGTTTGTTTATTTCTTCTTTAGGAGTTCTTGTGAATATTATATTTAATGTGTTTTGTTATAGGAGAACAATTTTTCTGTTTATAAGTATCTTATTAAATGTGGTATACAATAATAAGCACAATTTATTCACATTAGCCATTGGGTAGCACTGTTTATCTTGAGTTATCTCAATAATTGTTTACACTGACCTATTAGGTGGCGCTTCACGTTTATTACTATTTTGTTCCCTGATCTTCTCTGCTGATTGTGAACTGGGAGCACACAGCTCTGTGCAGTTCCAGGTTCAGAGCTGTCAAACTCCCATCTGAGACGCCAAGAAAAAGGAGGATCAAGCCCATTGATTTACTGGAGCAGAGGGCAGAACAAACATAATAGACCCCTGATAAAGAGTACCAACCACCTGCCCAATGCTATCAAATAGAGGGAATAGAACTAAATGAATGGGAACTAGTGCGCAAAACCACAATGTGGGCAAGAAAATCTTGAACCTGACGGTAAACCACCAGATGGAGAGCCGCCAACATAGACAGGTCCACTCAGTTCCCCAAAATGCAATTAAATAAAAGATATGTGGCGCTAATCCATCAATCAGTAGTACCACTTGAATTATAAAATAATGGGCCAATCAAACCCCACCTTCTATAGTAAATATCCGGAGAAAATACCCAATAAATAATAGCATACCAAGTGAATAAAAAATATAAAATGGTGGAGATACAATTCTAAGGAATGGGAAAATGTAAAATTTAAAATCTATCAAAATACTATCAAGTGCTTGATCAACAATACCAATTTCCCCTCGTTAAGTAAAAACCAAAATATTGTTCTATGTGGATCTGTGAAAAAATAAAACTAACTTCTCAAATAAGATGCTCAAAACCAAAGTATATGTGATAATGATGAATCAGTGCCTTACAAACAAATCAATACCTCATACATATTCACTGTGAATAAAATAAATAAATATATGGATATAAATATGACTAATATGGTAAAGTGACCCTTAATCGTGAGTAAGCATATACAGATATTAAAGTGACAAAATAGTGCAAAGATGTTCAGCATAAAATGTGCAATAATTGATACATAGCCAAATGCAAATTTCAATCGTACCATAAAATTATAATAAATAAATTCAAAGGGATCCCTTTGATAAAGTCACGTGCTGTGACGCAACGCGTCAGGGTAGGAGGAGTCAGGTGCCGACGCTTCACGGGGACGGCCGAACCCGGAAGCTTTGCTTACATCTACCGTTTGCTGCTTATTTTTAATGTAAGTCATTACGTTTTTTTCAAATAAATGTTTTAAATACTACACCATGAGACCTCTCCTCTGTTCTTGATTTAATTGCTGGGACCGCTGAAAGCGCTGGAAGCTGGGGATGAGAGACAGACTCATTTGATGCTTAAAGACACGCTGCAGGGAACACAGCTGTTTCTAGTTATTATCCACCCGCTCTACTTGGCCCATTGGGGGCCGCTTCTGGAGGTGAGAGGCTGGGGGAAATACTTGGGAGATGCACTAAAACGTGCATAGAAAAAAGAAAAAATCACTGCACATTGGTTTAGCACTGTGTGTAAAGACTTTGCTGTGGAAACCACCTACCACTACTGCACTTGTTTGGACTTTACTACACCATTGTCACTGTTTGGGACAGCATCCCTGTGGTGGGATTGACTGCCCTATTTATTATTTTTATTATTTATTTATTATAATTTTATGGTACGATTGAAATTTGCATTTGGCTATGTATCAATTATTGCACATTTTATGCTGAACATCTTTGCACTATTTTGTCACTTTAATATCTGTATATGCTTACTCACGATTAAGGGTCACTTTACCATATTAGTCATATTTATATCCATATATTTATTTATTTTATTCACAGTGAATATGTATGAGGTATTGATTTGTTTGTAAGGCACTGATTCATCATTATCACATATACTTTGGTTTTGAGCATCTTATTTGAGAAGTTAGTTTTATTTTTTCACAGATCCACATAGAACAATATTTTGGTTTTTACTTAACGAGGGGAAATTGGTATTGTTGATCAAGCACTTGATAGTATTTAGTATTGTAAATTTTACATTTTCCCATTCCTTAGAATTGTATCTCCACCATTTTATATTTTTTATTCACTTGGTATGCTATTATTTATTGGGTATTTTCTCCGGATATTTACTATAGAAGGTGGGGTTTGATTGGCCCATTATTTTATAATTCAAGTGGTACTACTGATTGATGGATTAGCGCCACATATCTTTTATTTAATATCAAATAGAGGGCTTGTTAGGCTTCTTGCGATAGCAATAAACTTAAATTAAAAATAAAATATAAAAAATGTAAAATAAAGTAGATAAAATATATAAAAAAAGCACCCCTCCCACTTGTCCCACACACAAACATGCAAATGCACATGTAGGGTGCACATGCATACATAAACAATAGCGCAACATATATTACACACACACTGGAGTGAGAGAAACAATTATAAGTACTTCTTTTACAGTTAACTGTAAACTGATGAACAGTAAAGGCATTTAAAGTGTCACCTAGTTAACCCTAATTTGTTGCCTTATCAAGGTTTGACATATTGAAAAGTATAGTGAACCGAACATGAGTACAGGGCTGCTCCATCCCTGGAATTAGAACACAACCAAAAACATCTCCCATGAGACTATGTTGCAGCCAATGAAGCAAAAATATGTAAAACACAAAAAATATATATCTTGGGATATATATAGATATATATCTATATATACAGTGGATAAAAAAAGTCTACACACCCCTGTTAAAATGTCAGGTTTCTGTGATGTAAAAAAATTAGACAAAGATAAATCATTTCAGAACTTTATCCACCTTTAATGTGACCTACAAACTGTACGGGTGACCCCACCCGCCTCTGATGCAACGGGAATCCTGCGTTGTATCAGAGGGGGCGGGGCCACCCGTACACGTCACTGGGAAACCCCGGCGTTTCCCCTTGTCAGAGGGGGGCGGGGTCACGTGATGGGTGGCCCCGCCCTCAGCTACATAAGAGCTGTCAAGCTAACGCTGCGTCATTGGCTGGGTGCCTCCCGTGGAGGCAGGATCCTGTACGCGTTCCTCGCTGGAGTCGCTGGAGATCATTCATCGCTGGAGATCGAGAACTGGTATACATCTCTGGAGTAGGAGCATGGATTTATTGGATTACATCGCGGGAATCTCTTTTTTATTTTTTTATTTTTAATAAAGGACTTGCCCCAAGCCGCCTCCTGTGGTTTTTAACATTTTGACCCCTTACCAATTAACATGGGGGGGCGGGATCTGGGTGTCCCCTTTGTTAAAAGGGGCTTCCAGATTCTGATAAGCCCCCCCGCCCACAGGCTAGAGGGGATGAGGCCCTTGTCCCCGTAAACAAGGGGACATCCTCCCCATGTTGAGGGCATGTGGCCTGGTACAGTTCAGGAGGGGGGGCTCTCTCTCGTCCCCCCTCTTTACTGTGGCCTGCCAGGTTGCGTGCTCGGATAAGGGTCCGGTGTGGATTTTTGGGGGAACCCCACACCATTTTTTTTAAATTTTGGCACGGAGTTCCCCTTAAAATCCATACTGATTTTTGGGGGGAACCCCACGCCATTTTTATTTAAATTTTGGCGCCGAGTTCCCCTTAATATCCATACCAGACCTCAAGGGCCTGGTAATGGAATTTTGGGGGACCCCCACGCATTTTATTTTTTATTTTTCAATGACTTTTATGTGTATTGTCGGGACCGACATTTCAGTAATAGCCGACACTAGTGCTAGCACTTTTAAACGGCTTTTTTTTCCTTTAGAAACGTCATTTTGCTCTCGGACTGTTATAAACATGGGAAAAATGCACTACTTTACAGGCATACTATAGACACCCCCAGGTACGAAATTTAAAGGAATATTTCACTTTTATTGTTTCACTTTAAGCATTATTAAAATCACTGCTCCCGAAAAAATGGCAGTTTTTAAAACTTTTTTTTGCATTGATACAAGTCCCCTGGGGCAGGACCCAGGTCTCCAAACACTTTTCATGACAATAACTTGCATATTAACCTTTAAAATTAGCACTTTTGATTTTTCATGTTTGTGTCCCATAGACTTTAACAGCGTTCGCGTGTTCGAATACATTTTTTGCCTGTTCGCATGTTCTGAATGCAAACCGAACAGGGGGTGTTCGGCCCATCCCTATTGCCAAATCAAGATGTGTCATGCTGATAGACTCATACCCAAAAAAGACTGAGTGCTGTGATAAAATCAAAAGTTGCTTCAACAAAGTATTAGTTTAAGGGTGTGCACGCTTATGCAAGCATATTATTTTAGTTTTGTATTTTTACTTCCCTCCACCTAAAAGATTTCAGTTTGTTCAACTGAGTTGTAAAGTTTATAGGTCACATTAAAGGTGGAAAAAGTTCTGAAATGATTTATCTTTGTCTCATTGTTTTACATCACATAAACCTGACATTTTAACAGGGGTGTGTAGACTTTTTATATCCACTATATATTATTATTATTATACAGGATTTATATAGCGCCAACAGTTTACGTAACGCTTTACAACTTGAGGGTAGACAGTACAAATACAATACACTTTAATACAGTAGGAATCAGAGGGCCCTGCTCCTTAGAGCTTACAATCTAAGAGGGAAGGTCAAGAGATACAAGAGGTAATAACTGTGGGTGATGTGCTGATTGAGAAGATAAATGTACAGTTGTTAGGTGGGGGCCAGATAGGCTTCTCTGAAGAGATGAGTTTTCAGGGATCGTCTGAAAGTGGATAAAGTAGGAGAAAACCGGACGGATTGGGGTAGAGCATTCCAGAGGATGGGAGAGGCTCTGGAAAAGTCCTGAAGGTGAGATTGGGATGAGGTGACAAGGGAGTTTGAGAGCAGGAGGTCTTGGAAGGAGCGAAGAGAACGATTAGGTTGGTATTTTGTGACTAGGTTAGAGATGTAGCTGGGGGCCTATTTAGAGGTAAACCAATGAGGAGGGAGTTGCAGTAGTCGAGGCGGGAGATGACCAGGGAGTGGATTAGAAGCTTTGTGGTGACATTGGTTAGGAAGGGGTGTATCTTGGAGATGTTGCGGAGATTGAGGCGCCAAGTTTTGGATAGTGATAGAATGTGGGGTCGAAAGGTTAGTTCAGAGTCCAGGATTACGCCTAGGACCTTGGCATGGGGAGATGGGTCGGTAGTTGAGCCGTTGATATTGCCAGAGAAATCAGGGGAAGTGGTACCTGAGGGAGGAAATATCATGAGCTCGGTTTTGGATAGGTTGAGTTTGAGGAAGTGATGTGACATCCAGGCTGATATGTCTGCTAGTAAGTTGGTAATGCGTGAGGAGACAGATGGAGAGAGCTGGGGGGTGGAGAGATAGATTTGGGTGTCATCAGCATAGAGATGATATTTAAAGCCGTGGGAGACAATCAACTTACCCAAGGAGGTGGTGTAGATTGAGAAAAGGAGAGGTCCAAGAACAGAACCTTGGGGGACCCCAACGGAGAAAGGAAGAGGAGAGGAGGAAGTAGAGTTGTAAGTGACACTGAAGGAGTGGTGGGATAGGTAGGATGAGAACCAGCGAAGAGTACAGTCACGGAGACCAAAGGAGTGGAGTTTTTTGAGGAGGAGGGGGTGGTCCACTGTGTCAAAGGCAGCAGAGAGATCCAGGAGAAGTAGTACAGAATAGTGTCCACTGGTTTTAGCCATTAGTAGGTCATTTGAGAGTTTAAGGAGAGCAGTTTCCATGGAGTGTTGAGGGCGAAAACCGGACTGAAGGGGATCAAGAAGTTTATTCATGGTCAGATGGTCGCTTAGTCGGTTGTAGACCAGTCTTTCAAGAAGTTTGGAGGAGAAGGAGAGTAAGGAGATGGGACGTAAGTTGTTGAGATTGGTGGGGTCCAGTGAGGGCTTTTTAAGTATGGGGGTGACTAGCGCATGTTTTAGAGAGTTCGGGAAGATGCCACAAGAGAGGGAGAGGTTGAAAATGTGAGTAAGAGAGTGTAGAATCGAGTCAGAGGGTGAACGTAGCATTTGCGAGGGAGCAGGATCCAGGAGGCAGGTGGTTAGATGAGTGTTAGATAAAAGTTTAGCAAGCTCAGTAGTAGTAGCAGGGTTGAATGAGGGAAGTAATGATTGTATCTGTATCTATCTATATATATATATAGAGAGAGAGAGAGAGAGAGAGAGAGAGAGAGAGATGTTTATGGCTAGGTTTGACATATTTGGTATTTATTTACTCAACGCAACCTCAACCTCATCTTCTTCATTTTAAACTAAACGCACTGATTTACCTGTTTCCCAAAACAGTTGCTTTTTTTTTTTTTGTTTTGTTTTTATATTGTAATTTGTATTATTTTCCAAGAAATAACAAAGCAATATAAGCAAACTGAAAATAGAATAAAATATAATAGAGTTACAAAGAAAAAGTTATAACAAGCTATCTGACAGTTTTAGAGGCATGCCTTGAATAATTTTTACAAATACCAATGTGCTTATGTCAATTCTCAACCAAATTGTAAAGCCATTAAATGTCTGGTGTCATAGCTAATTACATGTACAGTATCTGTAACTGCAGATCAAACAAAGGCAGCTTCCTTGGCTGCAAAAGAAAGGAGGTTGCACTGGTGTTATATTTCCTTCCTGAAAATATATTTCACAAATATTCTGTAATTTTTAAACATTTCAACTACCATCTTTATTTGACAGTGCTTCTGTGTTCAAAGTAACACAGAAGGGCGGTTTTAGTAAACTTGTAGCCAAATACAGTATACAGACTTTAACATCTGCATGAAAAATGAAAATACAAAATTCCTCCACGGGAAATGTGGTTCATCTACAGATCAAAGGGATGAGCTTTGCTCTGCATATGATGTCAGCTAAGGAACTTGACAAGTATAAAAAAAAAAAAAAAAAAAAAAGTTAAACTTTGTTCTTATTTAACCACTTATTAACCCTTAGTTTACCTTAATCAGCCCCATTTACCTCCACGGCTTTTCCTTACGGCTTTTCCTTTCAGCTATTATTTTCCTGCTGATTTTTTGTTTACTTCTATTTTTCTAACTTTTAATATTAAAATGCTTTTGTTCTTACTGATTTTGTTCATTAATTTTTTTAAGGCCAAAGAAAAACTAAAAACAAACATCAATTATTTTCATTTTTACATAGCTTAGCAATGCATTGTACCTTAATCATAATTTTGGAGCCATTTTAAAAAAAGATGAATTATATAATAAAATGTATACTTTTTATCTACATTAACATTTTTTTTTTAAAACGTATACAGATTAAATTAGAAAAAAAATTGGGAGAGTTATTTTTTTGTCTGTGGCTTGAATAAAGAAAATTATTGCAAGACAATATCACCAAAAGAAAGCTTTGTATGTAGAAAAAAAAAAACAAACAATATATGTATTACTTTGTTATCCTAATTGATAAGAAAGTTATTCCGAATGAATAGGCCCATAGCATGAATGTAAACATTTCTCTGGCCTATAAGGGGTATAGAGGCAAGAGGTTGGTTAAATATATTTATCGCTACATTTACATGCAGACTAAGCTGTCTAACAAAAGTGACATTGACAAGAGTAAGAACAAACTAAAACACTGCCAGAGGCAATGGTAGCAACATTTAAACAATTTAGCACCCCTAATAGCTTTATATTGTGTTGCTATATTATACTGGTTAACATACTTACGTATTTTAACCATATATATATAGTTTTCAGAATAACTTTTCGAAAAAAGGGATATTTTAACCTACCTGCAGGATTATAGTTTTAGTAGTAATATGTATCTGCTGCTTACTAATTTGCATTATATACAAATGAGGGAGCATTACCATTTTAAAAGAAATGTAGATATAGTGTTCATGGCAACTTTGTACAGTGAACATGTTCCCTAGACCAATAGTACCACCTAGTGTTACTTTGCTATTACTACATGTTATACCACAATAAAAAATTGCAAAACACAGAAAAAATTATGTATAACTATCTAAATACTAATACATATTTAAATGTGGAATCTACAGTATGTACCATTTTGCTTTATTTTAGTGCTGGCTGTGGGCGAACGGGCGTTATCTGTGCAATTGATTATATCTGGAGATTACTGAAAGATGAGGTAAGATTGCTGTCATGTGTATTTGTAGACATAAATAAAATGCTTCTGAATAAACTAGGAGGTCATAACCTGGATGATTGTGTGTGACAGCTGCTGCATATCTTGTCCCATATGTGATGTGTGGCCGTGCAACGGAACAGTAACATCTGGAAAGGTTGCAGTGGTTGTTATAGTCTCAAATGATCCATGTGACAGTCACAGTTTTGTGGTAGAAAATCTGTTTGACAATACCAAATGTTCCCTGAGCAACCAGTTTCCAAAACATCCATCTGCTTATGTCATTAGGCCTTTGAAAATGGTGCTGATCAAGGCTATATCATTTTGCTGATGACCATGCAGACATTTTGTGCTGATAAACAAAAAATAAAGGACATTTTTTTTTTTTTGAACGTTTAATCAAAAGTATTAAACTGCATTTAAGAAGACCAAAAATATCTATAGATAGATTAAGGCAGAAAGGTGCCACCCCATCTGCATTGTTTATACTGACATCCTGCCTTTGTGAAGTGACAGGCAGGTGCATAAATTTCACCAATTGCTTTATTCTCCTGGCTTATTGCAGAAGCTTGACGGTTGGAGCTGGGCCCCTGGATATCCTTTAGGTCCTAGGCTCCCTGCCTAGGTTGCTTGTGGATTATCCAGTACTGATAAAATGCTTCAAAGAACCAGTGTGTGGAGGAACTATATCTGATTGATGGAGTAATGGTTTGCATTCAAATATGCAACACATCTATAGCCAACAATGGATATATTTTATAGTGTAACTAAAGGTTAAACTTATTTTCTCATTTTGCATAGAGTAACAGTGTGGGTTGTAACCCCTGTCAGTTTTTTTTTTTTTGTTATCTGTGTCCCATTTCGGAGATTTCCTGTCACTTCATGTTCTATAGCCAAAACAGGAAGTGAGTGGAAATCCCTCCAAAGTGAGGGATTCACCAAGGTCACCAGAACTTGTGTCCCCATTGGAAGATTTCCCCTCTACTAGTATTCTGATGGCAATTGGCATTGGCAATGGCATTTTCTTTTACTTTAACTTTCAATGACAATGGTAAACAGGACAAAATGTGATTCTCCCTAATAGGGACACAGACAGTAATAAAAACCCAATAGGTGTTCTAATCTTTCTCCACTCTATCCAAAACTTAAAAAAAATAAAAATGTTTTCCTTTAGTTATACTTTAATGCATTCATAACATTAAGGTAAAAAACGTTTTACCACTTGCTCAGTGCCCCCCGCCCCTTTTCCTAAACACGTACCTGACACGACTCTTGGTCCAGCGTTATCCCCGCTAGAAAAAAAAAAGTTTTGCCTTTAGTTATCCTTTAAGGGCAGACTTGCTTTTCATCATTTTATTTTCTCCGCCAAGTCCACGTGACCAAACCCAATTTATTAATCTACATCCTATGAAGGTCCACTTTCTGGGTAGCGACTTTCCAATGGGATGCAGGGTAGTCCAAGGAAATATGAAACTTTGGGCACTTTGAGCTTCAGCAACATATCTTATATTTATTATTATGTTTTTCTTAACAACGTAATAATTATGTACTAAATGTATGTATATGTGTTCCTACGATGAATTAAAAAAATGTAAATCCTGCCAAACTTTCGTTGCGTATGATAATGAAGTGCATAAGAGGGCTGAGAAGAATATCTGAATGACAACAATTTTGCTTTCTTCTCTGTAATAGATTATTCCAGTTAATTTTAGTGTTTATTCAATTATACAAGAAATGCGAACTCAGAGGTCTTCACTTGTTCAAACCAAGGTATGCTTCTTATAAAAAAAAATTGTTTACTACTTTTGTTACATAAAGAAGTGTGACTGACACCACAACAACCTTGCAGCAGCTTCATATCCATACTTTGTACTTTTGAGTAATATATGAGATGTATATGTACGTCTCATTCTGTGGCTCACACCCAAATCATACCAGATTATTAAAGTGGATTTGCACCCTTGGAATGCAATAAATCTAAGATGCATGCTGTCAGACAGCTACTTATCAGAGTGTTTTATATTCTTCAAGAGAAGCAAGATTTTAATTATCTTTATCCTCTATACTTTATATGTGCAGCTCTGTTTTTAGACTTGGCATCGGGAAAATGCTGGAACTTCTTGCTACAGATGTCATTTCAAGTTTCTTTATCCACTTGAAGACCAGGCCTATTATTATTATGCTTTTTTTTTTTTTTATTTGGGCAAGTTACCACAACAGCATTATCCGTAGTTTTTAAGATCAAAGATACAACTATGTTGGTGTCCCTTGTTAATTTTACATTGTATTTTTTAAATGTAACTGCCTACTCCCAAACTGTCATTTGAAGTAAAACACATAGCCAAGTATTATTCTCCACAATTTTTTATGGTGCATTAAAAAAAGAAAACAAATAAAATTAGAAATGCTATCTGCCAATAGAACTTAACCAAAAAGTGCATTCTATGCATCCAAAAATATAGAAAATATACAAAATCAAATCATTATTCAACCCAAAAAATAATGTCAAAGCAATAACTCCAAGGCCAATAATAAATAACACGTTATCTCCTCTGATTCCACAACATGGCTGGTTGACGAACGGCCGTTCAGATACGAACTGAAAAGTGCGAAATGAAAAGTGCAAAATGAAAAGTGCGAATCAACACTCACCAGACTTCTACTAACACAAAATTAGCAGAAGGAGACCAAAGGGTGGCGCTAAAGAGCTGAAAAACAATGTAGTACGTCACTACGTTTGTAATTGCTGGCCAACAATTGTGTGGCCGTGTGTATGCAAGACAAGTTTGGGTCAATGCCCTTCGGACAAAAGTCCACGGTTTTGTTGGCGGAAAATCTGATTGTGTGTATGAGGCTTAAGAGTTACAGAGGAGGTCTTGTGCTAGAATTATTGCTCTCGCTCTAACGATCGTGTGGTTTGGTTACATATGCTTGTGCAACATACCTATGCATTCACTTCTGCGCGTGAACACGGAGGGATGGGGTGCTTTTAAATTTTTATTTTTCTTATTTATTTTACTTTTTATTTTTACACTGTCTCTTTATTTTGTATGTTTATCACTTGTTTTCCTATTACAAGGAATGTAAGCATCCCTTGTAATAGAAACATGGGGTCAAAAAGACCCCAAATCTCTCATTTATCTTTAAAAGGAAAAGACAAAAAAACATGTTTTTTACTTTTGCTTTAAAAAAAAAAAAAAAATATATATATATATATATATATATATATATATATATATATATATATATATTTACTTTGGCACGGGAACTGGAAGTGATGTTGCTCCGCTGCTCCAAGGGCATAAAGACGAGTGGCGGCCATCTTGGCCTCACTCTTCTCCATACCCAGCTACTGACAGCATCAGAATGACCAGGAAGAGGTCGGAACCAGCCAAATAACATTTCCATATGCATACAGTCTTTTCCAGCAGCAATCCTCACACCAGTCTCTTGAATGTTACTTATCACTGTGAACATATCAGTTGATGTGCTTGGTCTATAGACTGCTCCAATCCCATAAACTGAAACAAAGGACCAAGTAAGAATGGGAAACATAAAGGAAACCTACAATATATTGATAGAAATAAGTAGGCTGTCATTTGCTGATTTCTCCTCTTGCTGCCTGGTTGTCATGCCGATCCAATCCAACTTGACCTGGAACAAAAATTTAGATCAAGGGTTCTGACTTCACTTTAATTTTACCAATTTGCAAGTGTGTTTAAATTTGTAAAAATGTTATCAAACACAGCCAGGCAAGTAGTATTTTCAAATGTTGTCAATGGTAACCCCCATGTTTCACTATGAGCAGATTTCTTAAAAACAGAACATACTCCAGTCACTTGTGGAATCATAGAGTTGTGTCAGTCTGTAAGCACGCTAGCAAGCAGGTTCCGTGCCCCCTCATGGCCAGAGGTCAAATTACCACACCGGGCCGCATATAAAGAAGGATAATGTCTTTTAACCCACCAGTAACACTTGTCTCAGCACTTATTACAGAGGCATTTTAAGAGAGATGATGTAGAGTGCTGTCTCTCTCCACCAGCTCTTACACATTTCACACCCTGTCATCTTCAGCCTGTAGGCTTGGAGGGGGTGCCACTACACATTTTACAAGGCCTCGCACTTTGTAGTTTCAGGCCGGGTCATTCTGTTTTGCAGCTGGTAAAGGTAATGTAGAGAAAGTCCAGTCCTTGGACTCGTGACAGGGTCCCGCTAAGGGGTACTCCACTGTTAGAACACTGATTAAATCTTCACGTGTTTGGTCACGCCTCCAACTTCCAAAAGGCCCAACCTCCTCCTGTATTTATCACTCTCCAAAAGACAGGAAGTGACACATGCAAGAGGAAGCACAAATCCATTAACTCCATGAAACAAAAAACATTAACCCTTTAGATACTAAAGAAAATTGACATTTAGGCACCTGCCTATAAATCATTGCTGTAATTGTAATGCTTGTTTTGTCACTGAGTATACAGTATAATCACTGTACAATTATGGGATGAAAAAATGAACTCATTTATTGCCAATGTTGTTGATCACAGGAACAGTACGAACTTGTCTATAATGCAGTAACCCATCTGTTCAGGAAAGAACTTGATAGACTCAATGGGATAACAGACTCAGAACAGAAAAACGTAAGTTTTTTTATGGTTCAAACTTACTGTAAATGTATCTAACATAAAAAACAGCTTTAAAGGCTTTTCTCTATTTGTGGTGAGTACAATAGGCTTTCTCAGGGTAAAATAGCCATCCTATACCTCACTGGCAGCTGTTGGAAAGTTTTTTTGGGGGGGGCGGCAAACAGTATGCCACCCCCCACCCCCCCCATTGGTCGGTAGCACTTACCCCATCACCTGCTCAGCGGCAGCCTCCCGTTCTTCTGCTCTCCACGGGTCATCACGGTGGCGGCTTCCGTTTCCTCCCTCCTCCTTGGTGGGCCAATCGGGAGTCTTCTTTTTTCAGCCAATCAGAAAATGGGTCTCACACCCGCTTCTGATTGGCCGGATTGAGGATCAGTGTTTCAACAGCAAATACTCATTTTCTGTTGTAACACACCTGGGTGGCCTCTGGTTGCATTCTCTGTGACCCGAGCCCACCCTATTTTGAAGCCTATTAGAGCCTCTGGCTCTAATCAGGTGCTTAAAAAAAAACCCTGGCCGCTGTAATTCATGCGCCCGGTGACCTGAAAAGGGGCCGGATGCATGAATAGGGGGTGGCTGCGGCAGCCGTGGATAGATTTATGCTATGGGGGGGTGGCCTGGAGAGAGGGGGCTGGAGAGAGGGGGTGGTGCCCGGGCGCCCCTAATGAACGGCCGCCACTGCTATACCTCCTAAAAGAGAACACTGATGCAGGTAGCAGTAGTTACCAGCTGTAACAAGAGAAAAGAATTACATTGACCTTAATTACACTGATAACACAAGGAAATAGCTTACAGCATACTCTTCCAGATAGTAGTGAAAGAGTGTAGGCACACAAACTGCATAAGCAAAAGTGTGAAAAAATGTAAACTGGTCACACATGGCTGTGCAATCTCTACACAATCTCCTTCAGATAAACCAAATATCTATGCTACAAATATGTATGTTTCATTATGGAACCCCCCCCGTCAGTTTTTTTACCTGTCACCAGCCCCTCAGAGTACCAGAATACCTGTCACCAGCCCATCAGAGTACCCGAGTACTTGTTCCTAGCCTAGAATACCTGAGTACCTATCTGCAGACCATCAAAGTACCCGAGTACCCGTCCCCAGCCCAAAGTACCTGAGTACCTGTCTCCAGCCCAGATTACCCGAGTACCTATCTGCATCCCATCAAAGTACCTGGGTACCTGTCTCCAGCTCATCAGAGTACCCAAATATCTATCTCCACCCCAGAGTACACAAGTACCTATCTGCAGAACACCGGAGTACCCGAGTACCTGACTTCAGCCCAGAGAACCCGAGTACCTATCTGCAGCACATCAGAGTACCCAAGTACCTGTCTCCAGCCCATTAGGGTACCCGAGTACCTGTCTCCAGCCCATTAGTGTACCGAGTACCTATCTGCAGTCCATCAGATTACCAGAGTACCTGTCTCCAACCCATCAGAGTACCCGAGTACCTATCTGCAGTCCATCAGAGTACCTGAGTACCTATCTGCAGCCCATGTCTCATAGAATATACATTGGGGTGTTTGCTTTCCAAAATGGGGTAATTTTGTGGGTAATTCCATTGTCCTGGTGCTCCAGGACCTTCAAAAGTGTGATAGGTAGAAATGAAATTAGATATGTAATTTATGCTTCTAGAACGCCTGATGGTGCTCCCGGCATGTTGGGCCTCTGTATGTGGCCATGCTGTGTAAAAGTCTCACACATGTGGTATTGCCATACTCAGGACGAGTAGCAGAATGTATTTTGGGGTGTAATTTTTGCTATGTATGTGCTATGTGTTAGAAATATCTTATGAATTGACAATTTTGTGTAAAATAAAATATATTTTTGTTTTCTTTCCACATTTTCCAAAAAACTTGTGGAAAAAAATTACATATTCAGAAGACGCACAATGCCTCATAGATTATACGTTGGGGTGTTTGCTTTCCAAAATGGGGTCATTTTGTGGGTAATTACACTGTCCTGGTGCTTCAAAAGTGTGATAGGTCGTTAGGAAGTTAGATGTGTAATTTATGCTCCTAGAATGGCTGACAGTGCTCCCTGCATGTTGAGCCTCTGTATGTGGCCACGCTGTGGAAAAGTCTCGAACATGTGGTATCGCCATACTCAGGAGGAGTAGCAGAATGTATTTTGGGGTGTAATTGGAAGTATGCATATGCTGTGTGTGAGAAATAACTTGTTATTATGACAATTTTGTGTAAAAAAATAAAATAATAATAATTTCTTCATTTTCCCAAGAATTGTGGGAAAAAATTACAACTTCAAAAAACTCGCCATGCCTCCTACTAATTACCTTGGACTGTCTACTTTTCAAAAAGGGGTCATGGGGGGGGGGTATTTGTACTGTCCTGACATTTCAGGACCTCAAGAAATGGGATAGGCTGTCAGTACATCATATGTGATCAATTTTCAGTGATTGGCACCATAGCTTGTAGACCCTGTAACTTTCAGGCCTGGTTCACACTGACTGCGGAAATGCAATTGTGGGAGTTCAGCTGAACTCCCACAATTTCATTCCTGCATGTCAGTCCCGACTTCGGGGGCGATTTCAGAGACATCTGTGTGGGTTTCTGCACAGATGGCAAAAGAAATCGCACCCCAAAATCGCCAAAAGTAGTAAAGAAACTACTTTTAGGAAACGGTGCGACGCCGCATGATTCAGACGCTGCCATTGCCGTCAATTTCCACCGATTTGGCATGTGATTTCACATGTCAAATCCCATGCCAAATCGCATCAATGAGAACCAGGGCTCAAACAGACTAAATAATATCCACTAATTTGAGTTATTTTTACCAAAGATATGTAGCAGTATAAATGTTGGCCCAAATTTATGAAAAAAAAATGTTTATAATAGAAACTAACTGCGGGGTAAGCTTTAAAGGACAACTTCACTAAACGTAAAGTTGTCTTTTAAATAAAAAAAAAAATTAAAAAAGCACACGTGTTCTCAAGCTGATACAATTGAGATTTGTTCTTCAATCTGTCTAGAATGGGGTATTATGAATATTCTACACTTTGTTAAAACATTGTAATGTCAATTTCTGATTCTCCTTGCTGCTTGTTTTCAACCTTGACTTTTCCTCAGAACTAGTCATATTTCATAAAATTATTCCTGAGATTAAAAACAGCCTCATTTCTTGGAATAATGTGATCTGTAGTGAAATGTGCTTTTATTCCCTCTTGAGCTTTGTAGAGGCCCTTCATGTGCTAGAGACCTATATTTGAATATGTATGCAGAAAACATCAAACAATTCAACCATCTCATCTTTTCCTTCTAATGGTCCTTAATGAGCTACCTAGTCTTGTTTTATCATCAGATGTGCCCTATATTGTACTCCTCATTCTGAGCAGAGCCGGCCATGCATTACCAAGTGCAGCATTTGAATATGTCAATATGTCTCTTAAGAGACTTTCAATATTTCCCTAATCCAGTACATTTCAATATTCTATGTCAGTGCTGCAATGGTTTTAAGATCATCTTTATCAGGTCGTTTCATTTTACCTCATCATAATGTTCAAATATTGTTGTTAATTCAATTTTAAGTAAATAGAAATTTACATATCACAGATATATTTTCCTATCTTATTTGCAGTTATATAGGAATATACCACATTCCGCAGATGTACATGATTTAACCAGACTGTCTGGTGGGTAAGTACTTCATATGGTTGTATACCAAACCTATGGGCAGCTTGACTGGATTGAAGTGGAGAGAGATTAGAACACATGTCAGAATTTATTGCTGTCTGTTCCCCCCCCCCCCATTAGGGAGATACACCCTCTCTATTTGTCCTGTTTACCATTAGCATTGAAAGTGTAAGTGAAAGAAAAATCCCAATTTTTAGGTTGTCCCCAGATAAGTAGAAAAGGGGAAATCTTCCAATGGGGACCATGGTTCTGGTGGCCTGGGGGTCCCAAAAGGATTCCCTTAAATTGCAGGGATTTCCCCTACCTTCCTGTTGAAGGTAAATCTCCCCAATGGGATAAAGATGGCAAAAAAAAAACTGACAGGGGTTATAACCCACTCTTACTCTATCCAAAATGAACAAAAAAGTTTTGCCTTTAGTTCTACTTTAAGCTTTTATTTTTAGGATCAGTTGTGACATCTGGATAAGGCCTTTTATACAGTAGATTCAATTCAATAAAAGAGAGATGTTCACCTCTCATCATCCACAGTAAGACATTCATTTAAAAATCTGATGCCCAACCTGCGGCCCTTTAGTGTATGATGATCAGCAGCCTGTAGTGGGAACATTGATTAGGATGAAAGCAAGAATCTCTACTGGCCTTATGTAACATGTTTTGAATTTTGTACTGTCTTCTACAGCCAAAAATGTAGCATGTCCACAGTCTGATCATTAGCTCTTCCATTAGGTCTGCAGTCTCTGACAGTCCTCTCAAGCATTACATATATTGAACAATATGTGCGGTCCTTTGGTTGTGTCAGGGGCTGCAGTTGAGGCCCCCTATAGGTCATAAGTTGATAACCACTGATCCGCAGGCTAGCTTATGTTTGCAAATTAAAGTGTAAATATGGGCATAATAAAAAATGTCATACAGTGCCTTGAAAAAGTGTTCAGGCCCCTTGGAATTTTCCACATTTTGTCACGTTAACACCAAAAACTGTATTTTATTGGGATTTTATGTGATAGACCAACACAAAGTGGTACATAATTGTGAAGTGGAATGAAAATGATAAATGGTTTTCAACATTTTTTACAAATAAATATCTGAAAAGTATGGCGTGCATTTGTATTCAGCCACGCTGAGTCAATACTTTGTAGAACCACCTTTTGCTGCAATTACAGCTACAAGTCTTTTTGGGTATGTCTCTACCAGCTTTGCACATCTAAAGAATAAAATTTTTAACCATTCTTCTTTGCAAAATAGCTCAAGCTCTGTCGGATTGGATTGGATGGAGAGCGTTTGTGAACAGCAATTTTCAAGTCTTGCCACAGATTCTCAATTAAATTTAGATCTGGACTTTGACTGGGCCATTCTAACACATGAATATGGTTTGATCCAAACCATTCCATTGTAGTTCTGGCTGTATGTTTAGGGTCGTTGTCCTGCTGGAAGGTGAACCCCTGCCTCCAACAGGTTTTCTTCTAAGATTGCCCTGTATTTGGCTTCATCCATCTTCCCATCAACTCTGACCAGCTTCCCTATCCTTTCTGAAGAAAAGCATCCCCACAAAATGATCCTGCTACCACCATGGTGCACGGTGGGGATGGGTGATGTGTATTGTTAGTTTTCCACCACACATAGTATTTTTCTTTTTGCCCAAAAAGTTCCATTTTGGTCTCATCTGACCAGAGCACCTTCTTCCGCATGTTTGCTGTGTTCCCCACATGGCTTCTCACAAACTGCAGATGGGACTTCTTGTGGCTTTCTATCTACAATGGCTTTCTTCTTACCATTCTTCCAAGGACAGATTTGTGGACTAATTCTTGTCCTGTGGACAGATTCTCCCACCTGAGCTGTGGATCTCTGGAGCTCCACCCGAGTTACCATGGGCCTCTTGGCTACTTCTTTGATTAATACTCTCCTTGCCGGCCTGTCAGTTTATGTGGACTGCCATGTCTTGGTAGGTTTGCAGTTGTGCCATACTCTTTCCATTTTTGGATGATGGATTGAACAGTGTTCCGTGAGATGTTCAAAGCTTGGGATATTTTTTTTATAATTTAACCCTGCTTTAAACTTCTCTACAACTTTATCCCCAACCTGTCTGGTGTGTTCCCTGGCCTTCATGATGCTGTAGGTTATCTAACAAACCTCTGAGGGCTTCACAGAACAGCTGAATGTATACTGAGATTCAATTGCACACAGGTGGATTCTTTTACTAATTAGGTGACTTCTGAAGGCAATTGGTTCCATTAGTTTTTAGTTAGGGGTATCAGAGTAAAAGGGGGCCGAATACAAATGCATGCCACACTTTTCAGATATTTATTTGTAAAACATTTTGAAAGCCATTAATCATTTTCCTCCCACTTCACAATTATGTACCACTTTGTATTGGTCTATCACATAAAATCCCAATAAAATACATTTACATTTTTGGTTGTGACATGACAAAATGTGGAAAATTTCAAGGGGTATTAATACTTTTTCAAGGCACTGTATATGATACAATCTGTCACTAGTATCAATACAGTTGTTTTTCTAAGTCCCTGCTTTAATATGGTGTTATTAATTGTTGATCCTGCCAGTAGACCTGGAATTATTTCACATCTTAAAAGTGGTTCTAAAGTTAAACATTTTTTATCCTAAACTAAAACTTAAGGCAAAACTTTTTTTGTTTTTGTTTTGGATAGTGTAAGGGAGGGTTATAACCACTGTCATTTTGCTTTTTTTTTGCCATCTTTGTCCAATTGAGGAGATTTCCCTTCACATCTTGTCCCATAGCCAAAACAATAAGTGAGAGGAAATCCTGGGGTGTCACCAGACTCACCGAACTAGTGTCCATATTAGAAGATTTAGTGACAATCCAAAATGTGGGATTTTCTTTTACTTTTACTATCACTATCACTGACAACAGTAAACTGGAAAAATAGAGAGTGTGAATCTTCCTAATGGGGCATAGACAGCAATAAAAAGCTGAGAGGTGTTCTAATCCCTCTCCACTCTACTATCCAAACCTATTTATAACCTTTAGTTATACTATAATGCATTCCTCCATTAAGGAAAAAATGTTTTACCACTTGCTGTTCTCCCGTTCCCCCTTCCTAAACACTTACCTGACACGACTCTTGATCCAGCGCATGCATTCACAGGCTTCACTGAGAGCAAGAGGAGCCATTGTATGCAGATTGCTAAAGTGGCACATGCAGTAGAGGAGAAGTGGACAGCACTAGTGAGGACCCCAGAAGAGGAGAAATGGGGCTGCTCTGTGCAATACAGCAGGGATAACAGTCAACAGTTAGCAGTATACTATCCTATTACTTCTGCTGACCAGCTTGTTAGGGCCCAACTGTTGTAGTGGAGCGCTCAAGGTAGTGTCCCTTTAAGAACTAAACCAGGCACTGCCACTGTATTCTTTACAGATAACACTGTCCCTCCTTTAGGAAAGTGCAGGGTTGGCCAGTGACCTCTCACCACTCTGTGTCTGCAGGAGGATATCCTTCTGCTCACTGGCGAAGGAGTACTCTGGTCAGTGTGCTCCGCAGTCAGGCAGCAGGCTCAACCAGCATCCAAGGTGTCCTCCAGTGTTCTGGAATGGCTGCCACTGCGTCTCTCCTTTGCTCAAGGGCAGTTGAGCGAAGGAGAGACTGAGACTCTGTATCTCTAGCCTGGGTTCCCAGGTAAAAGGAAAGAGAGTCAGGAAATATTGCATGTAGATCTCTCTATAGGAATATCTGAGATAAAAGAGAAGCCAGGTACTGACTCAGCCCACCAGGCTCCAGCTATAACTAAAATCTTACTTTTAAGAGAACTGGCCCCATAAGCATAGAACATGTGTTCAAGGCAGAAAACCATTCATGTGCAGAAAATGGTTGTGTGCTTGAACTTAATATGGTTCTCTGTGCAAGATTTTATTTTATGAGCTCTAAAAAAAATGCTTGAAGCTCAACTGTAAGCTCTGTAGAAACAGCAAATCTATGCTTTGCCTGATATAGCAGTTTTACTTCCCTGATCCTCCACTCCCACAGGTTCCTCAGCATACTGCAAGACTAGTCCCTGTAGCCGCTTCTTCCTTATGCTCTGGCAGTCAGATGCCTCTGATTTCCTCAAGACTGACGCAGAGACCATAGCCCTGCACTGGATCTAAGGATATCAAGGACTAGTCCACTGCCAGAGCATAGGGGAGTGTCATTTGCCAAGGGAGTGGAGGATTGGGTAAGTAAAACTGCTTATTCTGTCCCCTAGATGTAAACAAATATTTAACCCTTGCATTACAGAGGCTGCCCCACTGCAAGAGATTTTTTTTCCTTTTCTTGGATTTGGGCTCTAACCAAAAAAAGGCATATTTATTTCTGTCTGTAATACTGTTGGAGATTTGTCTGGTCTATCTCTAACGTACAGTAGGTCTCGATAGCAGTAAAACACAGTAGGGGTCACCATAAAAAAATAATATCCAGAAACTACTCAGGATTCATTCGGTATATCAAACCTAGACTACAGAAAATAAAAGACCATTGATGGGGGGATATCCCAGATCTCAATGTTCAAGACAGGGAAGAATTTTATAACTCTTGATACTTTGCAGTTGTCCCGTCTAGCGATAGATTCAAACAATTCTATTACTAGAATGTACTTTACACACAATGGCTATTCAAAATGGGTAAACATAATACACCAATATGCCACATATTCTTATAGCACCTTAAGCACATTCATAAACCAAAGAAAGTCATAGATTCAGGTAATAAGTGAAATAAGGACCAGAGTTCTTTATTGACTAATATAAAATAACACACGTCACATGGAATCATAGCTGCTTAGATGTTATGTATTATGTTTTATTTTTTGTTTTCATTTTTCTCTCTTTTTTTTTTTTTATTAAATGGAAATGCAAAATACTGTTTTATTGTACAGTCAATATGAATAGATGTACACAATTGTACTGACAATATGATTGTACACTTGTCTGGATTTTTGCAAAATACTACAATAAAAACAAATAAAAAACCCAGTAGAGGTTCTAAATCTTCTCACGCTATACAAAATAAGAACTTACTTTTGGCTGGACATAAACTTTAATGCGGGACTGTAGGTAAAAAAGATCAGCAAATGGATATATTTAGACTCCAACACATTGCACGCGTGCTGACAGTAGACCCCGCAGCAAGAAGAGAGTTCATAATTAGCAAAACAAAAAAATCCTTAAATAAGTATAGCTAACAATTTACTGAAAGGTTATGAGAACCAGATTTGATACCTTAAAAATATTAGTTTTAAACTTTAAACTTTATAAATGCACACCAATAATACTAACATCCTTTTGTTCAAGTCATACAGGTGAATGCATGATGGAAGAGGAAATTAGCGCACATCTTTGGAACACATCTACAACAGCCATTAGTAGTGGAAATAATTCTAATAGCTGTATGGAACCCTTTTCAGCAACAAAGATGTATAAAAGTTCTGATGAACTAAATGCACTGGCCATGCAGACTTTAGAAACACAACCTATGCCGCAACCTCTTCCACGAACAATAGTGCGCAAAACTTCTCAAAATCTCAGCAACAGAAAAAATCCTTGTCCTCAACCATGTACTGAGAACAGAAAAAGTTACAGTGGACATGCACCATTAATACACACCAAATCTACACCGTTGGAATTTCAGAGACAGGCTTTCATGTCTGAGAGGGTTATTGAAGCATCAGATGCGTTCCTCCATATTCAAAAGGATTTAGCATCTAGTTTTGATAAACAGAAATTTCTTGGTAATCATCATCAAGACTCCATGTTTACTGGTTCTCTGGGTAATATAAGTACTGTTCATAGTAGTCACCCTTATGTTCGTCTGACAGAAGATCCTTATTTTTCTCCAACATCATCTTCTGATCCAGGGTCACCAAAGTTTGCAGATTTTTGTGTTGAAGCCACCTACCCCGATATACCCAATGCAAATGGGCACAATATCCAAGACCTTAACTTTCCATTGTCTGATTTAAATAATTCATCCCAGATTGATCATTCCTCCAAACTAGAATCACTTAAAGAAGTAGAAATTCCACCTTTCAACAATCTGAACAGCACTGGTAAGTGGCCCCAAGGGTAAATATAAATATTTTCTATATTCTTTAAAGAACAATGCATATAAAATATAGAATATTTACTATAAAATGTAGCACACTGTCTATTTTAGCCATTCTTAACCAGGGTTCCATGGAACCCTAGGTTTCCTCCAGAGGTTGCTAGGGGTTCTCTGAGCTATGGCTGACCCGACCTCTAGTTTGATGGTGGTGACTGTATAATGCTAGGTCCAATGCAACCTGGCAGAGCCAGCTGTTTGATACCAATGATGTTTTTAGTTGCCTGCAAGGGTAGCATTCTGACTACCACTGTAAGGGGGGCATACTTTCCACTGACCACCACTATAAGAAATGTTGCTTCTACAGGCTGCCAATATAAAGGGCATTCCTCCCACTAACCACCTATGTATTTTAGCAGGGGTTCCTTCAGATCTGAAAATTATTTCAAGAGATCCTCAGGAGTAAATGGTTGAGAAAGGCTCATCTATATGCTATAACCCTATTGTATATTGTCATAGATTCATCTGTGGGTTTTCCTCTAGCTGGGCAATCATGAATAGTATGGTACATGAATGTCGGGTACATCTGGCACCCCCTTTAGTCACCCTGTCCGCCTGCAAGAACATGACTGAGTTGATCTAATCATCAGTGGAAGTTCATGAACATCTTGATTGACAAGGGGCAACTTGTTTCTCTTGCATGTTGCTGTTTGCAGATTGCAGAGTGTGTCAGCACATGGGTACATGGGTCGGAGGGGGGGGGGAGTTTACTAAAACTGGAACAGACGGAATCTGGAGCAGCTCAGCATAGTAATCAACTTGCTTCTAATGCCACCTTGTTCCATTAAAGTGGATGTAAACCATCACATATACCCAGTGAAGTGAACAGCCTCAGATGATACACAGAGATGAAATAAATCTCCCTACATGAGTTTTACATGTATATCTGCTGTCTTCAGCTTTCTATATTCTTTAGAAAGTGAACATCGTGTTAGAATTTTTTCTTCCTGTTTCAGCTGTGGGAGTGGAGCCTAGGCATACACTGTGTGTGAGCTGATTGGTGGAAAGGCACACCCCCCCAACCCCTCCGCATAGGCAGAGGAACAAAGACACATGCAGAGCTGTGCTGTGAATAGACAAGCTCTCTGCTTATCTATCTCTAAGTTACCTCCTCAACACAAATTTCCAGTTGCTTTTATCTCCTGTGTCAGAGAATTTGTCAGAAGTTATCATGCTGATAACACAGGAACGGAGCAGCAGAAAGACACAGGAGTTAGGGCTTTGGAGAGAGATAAGAAAAACACTGCAGATATATGTGCCTAGGTCAAATTTCATGAATGGTGTTTACATCCACTTTAAGCCTTGAAGTTGAAAAGTGGAATCTGAACGCCATGCACTGCTACTCCAGATTCTGTCTGATCCAGTCTTAGTAAATTCCTATGATAGTTTCCCACAGTCTCTTTTTTTTAAAATCTATATTTTATTAATAAATGTAAGACTCATACAGCCCATATTTGAATCAGCATTACAAGAAAGACAAGAAAGCCTAACAAATTGAGATCCCAAACCAAGTAGCAAGGCCAGAAAAGAGGAATATCAAAGAAAAAAAACAATAAAGAGTCGTCTCCTATTCCATTGCTCAGAGCCGTAAAAAAAAACTCTCCACCCTCAAAGTGACAAGGACTACCGCATCAGGGAGTTGACATGATCATTTTATAAGCTGTAAAGGAGATGATTTCAATCCAAGAAGCCTAATATTATTGAAAAAAGCTCATAACGATATTTTACGTTATGTACCCATTCCTTTGCTTCCAAAGTAACCTGAACTCTATTAAGCCACTCCCTCAGCGTAGGGGCCCTGTTTTTGTTTCAAAATCAGGGTATCAAGCTTTTTGCAGCATTCAGTGAGTGTGGTACAGAGAATCTTTTATATGACCTAATGGACATAGAAGTGGTATGAAAAAAAATCACAGGGGGGATCTTCTGGGAGAGTGTTTTGCATGATCTTCACAATAGGATCTCACACCTCTTTCCAGAAATGCCTAAGTTAGGGGCATTACCACCAGAGGTGTAAGACTGTACCTCTCCACACATCCACCTGCACACTGCAGAAATTGTTGGGGACAACTAAACAGGTGCCCTATACCATCAAGACAGAAACTTAGAGCAGGATTCTTACATCTTAAAATGAATAACAAATTGTGTACCGAAAAATTCTGCACTTCCTAATAAAGTTCACCTAAACACCCCCACACCAGCCGATGTATAAATATTTATTGGATATGAAATAGGCAAAAAAATTGTGCTATTAATAAACAAAAAAGTTACACTGATAGGTGGTCCTGATGGGCACTAATAGGCAGCACTGATGGGTGACACTGATGAGGAGGCATTGATGGACACTGATTGGTAGTACTGATTGGCAGCCCTGGTGGGCACTGGTGGTCACTGATAGACAGCACTGCTGGGCAATGTTGGGACTGTACTGATAATCAGGACACAGGCAGTGCCCTGATTATCAGTGTAGATGATCCTTTTATACAAGCCGGTTACCGGTTCTCCTCTCCTCGCGCTGTCAGCGTGAGGAAAGGAATGCTGATAACCGTCTTGTGTTTACAGTGTGATCAGCTGTGATTGGACACAGCTGATCACGTGGTAAACAGTTGCTGTGATTGGCCTATTAACCTGATCTGTGAACAGCTGTGTCCTAAGGACACAGTGGCACGCAGTGGGTGCAATCATGGGATGACGTCATATGACGCCCTCCCAGAACTGGCTGACCGCGCTGCACCCATCATTTGGCTATAGCACGGTCGTGAAGTGGTTAAAAAAAATTGTCCATCCTGCTCTTTTGAGTTTTGTTTTAGTCCCCATGGTTGAAAATGATCATTGACTTAACCCCACCAAAAATTAAAACAAAAATTTTCAACCCGAATTCTACTAGTGTATGATTAGCTTAACACTCTTATGCCCCGTACACACGACAACAAAATCCATGGAGTTTTTCCTAAGGATGTTGGCTCAAACTTGTCTTGCATACACACGGTCACACAAATCTTGTCGGAAATTCCGAACGTCAAGAACGCGGCGACGTACAACGCGTACGATGAGCCGAGAAAAATGAAGTTCAATAGCAAGTGCGGCTCTTCTACTTGATTCCGAGCATGCGTGGAACTTTGTGCATCGGAATTGTGTACACACGATTGGAATTTACTAGAACTGATTTTTTTGACAAAAATTTGAGATCCAGATCTTAGATTTTGTGTGACAGAAATTCCGATGGAAAATGTCCTATGGAGCCTACACACGGTCGGAATTTCTGACAACAAGCTCCCATCGAACATTTTCTGTCGGAAAATCCGACCGTGTGTACGGGGCATTACTAGGTAGCTCACTAAAATATATCATAAACATACCTTTAACTGATACAATGTTCATTTAAATAACTAAAATGTAATATCTTGTTGCATTTAGTTACTTCTTCAAAAGCAGATGACAAGAGTCCCCCTCCTCTGCCAGAACGCACACCTGAATCCTTTATTGTAACTGGTGAGCTTGGTAAGTAATGAAAAGATAAAAAAATGCAATATGAGCATCATATACTAAAGCAGGACTTTAGTCCCACCTTTGAAAACTGAGAGCACACACCTTTTCTTTATTACAGAAGAGACATGCAATGCCTCCTCTGCAGTAAAATAAACCTACCTACCTGCTTGCAGTCTTCTGTGGAATGTACACTGAGCTTAATCTACATTCTGGCACAGCACCTGTGTGCTGGGATGATTGCTCTCCTGTGCATGCGCAGTAGTGACATCTTTCTGTGCTGGCCAATGAGAACCGCCCCAGCGTGGCACCCAGAATAAGCTGGGTGGAAGATGCCAGTGCCGGCGAGGGACATTTGACCACTCAGGGGAGGTAAATATTGCAGAGTTTAGCTTCCCTTAATAATAGAGAGGATATAAAGATGTCTGTTTTCTCCAAATCAGCCAATAAGATTTCAACCGTAAAACAGCATAAAACCACCTTCTTTTTACCTAGTTTTATCATTGCACCCATTACAAAGCATTTATCTGTTTCAACACAAAGGGGTTGAATTACTAAAACTGAAGAGTGCAAAATCCTCCTCATTGGCTCAGAGTGTCCAGCACATCATCGCTCCCTTGGGGGGGGGGGGGGCAGGAGCATCGGCGGGGGGACCTGAGAAGAGGAGGATTGGGGCTGCTTTGTGAAAAACCATTGTACAGAGCAGGGAAATATAGCTTATTTGTTATTTCAATAAAAATATTCCAGCATTTACAATCACTTTAAATTTAAAAAAAAACAAAAAAAAAAACTGGAAGCTGATTGGTTTCTGTACCAGATATTGCACTCTCCAGTTATAGTAAATCAACCCTAAAGTCTCCAGATGAGTGGTAGATTCATTACTAAAGGCAAATGTGTTGTTCACTTTGCAGGAGAATTTTTCCTTAGCTTGGTGAAGCTCTGCTGACTTTCCTCATTCAATCATGTGCAAGCAAAAATACTGTTTTTTATATATTATCCTTGTAGTGGAGAGGGATTAGAACATCTTTTACTTTTGTTGCTGTCTGTGGCACCCGTTAGGGAGTTTTCACCCTCTCTAATGTACAAAAGAATCCTTTCCATGTGTAATATATGATGGTTTTCTAAGCGTTTGATGTTATTACAATGTTTTTACTAGATGAACGACCACAGGAGCCTCCACCACTGCAACCTAAAGTGCAAGTCAAAGTTCCAAGCATAAAAATTGGCACATCACAAGAATGGGCTGGTGTATCCCAGTGTAATGTTGATGATTTCAGACTCAAGACACGCAGTAAGGTATTAGTATGCATTGCATTAAAAAAATATTTTGTATATATGTAGGAATTATCTACAAAAATTTGAAGCACAGTATTGGGATCTACAGTCTTAGTAATTTTGTAGATTTTCTTAAGGAGAAATTAGCTTTTAGGGTTCATTCACATTGTTTTTAGTTCAGAGCTATTCTATGGAGTATCATTCAAGAACATGCTCTTAAAGTATGGCTTTCAGCAATTTGGTTACACTTTATATGCAGTGATGTGATGGGCATCCAGTTAGAACACCATATTACCACACTGGAAGCACCCCATTTATTTGAGACAAGTACACACTCTAGACGGATATGCTCTGTTTGTATTTCATGTTTTAGGTTCACAACCGCCAGTTCCTGCCCAGGATATAGTCAAATGATAGCTGGGCGGGACCTCCATCGTTTCATATGACGTCCTCCCGGAACACACCTCTCGTGGGGCCAAGCTGCGGCGTGATCTGTCCTCGACTGTGTCTGCCGGACACAGCCGATGACTGATCACTGTAAGGGCCTGCTGCTGGTACCATGTGATCGCTGTGACCAATCACAGCAGATCACATGACAATTGTAAACAATGGATGGCTTCCTTTCATGCACTCCATTTTGTACAATTGTGTTGCTAGCTGTGATTGGTCACAGTAATCCCATGGCGCAGAAAGAGCCAATCACAGCCCATCTGTACCATGTGATTAGCTGTGGCCAATCACAGCTAATCACAACAAAACACAATGAATGAATCAGTTTCATCCAGTAAAAATGGTTGCTTATACCAATGAAATTCACTGGAAACTGGAAATTCATAAGCAATGTGTAAAAAAAAAAAATGCTGATCACTTCCCCAGAGTAGTACGGCGTTACTATGGTAACACTGTATTGCTCTGGTCACAGTGTGTATTTTAAAAATGTAAGAAAAAAATAAACAAGAAATTAAAAAAAAATAATTAGACAATTTTTTTTTACATATTGTCACAAGTCAGTGTCCCTGATCACCACTACACCAGTTATATGATAACGCTGTACTAACAGTATGTAAATAAAAAAAAAATTGTGAATTCATTTTTTTTTCTTCGTCAGAATAATTGTGGCAAAAAATTACAACTTCAAAAACTCGCCATGCCTCTTGCTAAATACGTTGGACTGTCTACTTTCAAAAAAAGGGTCATTTGGGGGGTATTTGTACTGTCCTGGCATTTTCGGGCCTCATCAGAACTGATCAATTTTCAGATATATACTATATACCATAGTTTGTGGATGCTTTCCTACAGACTAAATAATAAACACTAATTTGGGTTATTTTCACCAAAGAAATGTAGCAGAATACATTTTGGCCTACATTTATGAAGAAAGATTACCATATTTCCCCCGAAAATAGGTCTGGGTCTTATATTAATTTTGGCTGCAAAAACACACTAGGGCTTATTTTCAGGGAATGTCTTATTTATTTACGGTATGTACAATAATCTACATTTATTCAAATAGTCATGTCATCTTCTTCTGGAAAAAAAAAATATCTTGATCCTTAAAACTTTAAAGCATGATAGACAGCACAGTGCTTGTGCTGTGTCATTTATCCCTCTATGTTCTAAAAAACCTGGAATAAAACATTAAAATGTTTTTCAAAAAGTTCCTGTGTCCCCTGTCTTCTCCCTCCCTCTTCTCCTGTCAGCTCAGGAGTCAGTATTATAAAACTCTGTAATCCTAAAACCTTAGTTAAAGTTATTATAAAATCATGTAATCTGTTCTGTAAAAATATTATATGATGTGCAGTGTGTCTTCTTGTGTAACTTTATTGTGGAAAATACCTTATTTATAGTGCCGCTGGGCCCTCACGTGACCCGCTGGAGCTCTTCTTCCCCACTCCGAGCACTGCAGCAGACGGAGAGGCCAAGATCCCCGCTGACATCAGCCCCCGCTCCGTGTACTGCAGAGGGAGGGACCGCTGATGTCAGCCTGGGAGGAGATCGCGGGCGGGTCACGTGAGCACCCAGCAGTGCTGTAAATAAGGCATTTTCCACAATAAAGTTACACAATGAGACACTCTGCACATTATATAATCTTTTTTACAAAACAGATTATATGATTTTACAAGGACTTTAACTAGGGCTTATTTTCAGGGTAGGGCTTATATTGCAGCCATCCACGAAAATCACGCTAGGTCTTATTTTCGAGGTATGGCTTATTTTTGGGGAAACTGTATTTATTTAAAAAATGTTATAACAGAAACAGAGATAAAAAAAAATCGGTCTTTTTCCGTTGGCCTGGGCAGAAAGGGGGTGAAAGTGCCTTGTATTGAAGTGGTTGAATATTTTAATAAGCAACAATCATGAAAATGTCACTATTTTACTAAACATCATTTGTGGTTAGCACATAGTATAGTATTTTTTGTGTGTTAACCCAGTGCTTAATAATCTTAGGTTATCTTTGCTTTTTTTTGCTTTATAGAGTGTGAAAGTGAGAGGGTCAAAGATGGGTGAGTAATTATATAAGATAAGCAGTACTGACCATACATTAACTGTGCATGGTTAAATTAGGTTATCCTATTTTAGACTGACATTCTGAGTTATTTTAATGTGATGTAGGAATTGCAAAAAATGTACATGTTCTCCCTGTACCTGCATGGATTTCCTCCAGGTACTCCAGTTTCCTCTCACGCTCCAAAGACATGCTGGTAGATTAAAGTGGATGTAAACCCAATGTCATCCTTTCTAAACTACTGCCATAGGGGTTATCTATAAGGATATACATGCCTCCTGCATGTATCTTTACCTGTCAAATGTCTCCCCTCTGTCTGTTATTAGACCCGAAAAACTGCATATTCTGTGGGTGGGTCTGTTGTCTGGAGCTCGGTGGGTGGAGTCATGATGTCAGTAGACTCCCCGCCCACCTCTACACTCCCCTGTGTATTTCTAACACTGAACTTCTGCTATGATCTCTAACATCCAGTGAAAAGACAGGAAAGTAACCACATGACTTCAGCATGCCAAATCATGCTGAGGTGTGGAACAGCCAATCCTTGCAGAGCTGCTGAAGAAAGGAGTGGGAGGGAATTAAAAAATAATGCATGCCTCTTAGGCTAATGCACGAGATGTAAATCACCTGTCACTCACAGCAAGGGGGAGGATTTGGCAAAGTTTTTCTCAGTTTGTCAAGATTTATCTCACTGAACAATAAAAGAGGATTGCTCAGAGATGGATTAACTCTGTGTGACAAGACTGGGCTCAAATGATAGGAAATCCTATACTCTACAGTATGATATCCAACAAAAAAATGGTGTTTTTCGGGTTTACATCGACTTTAATTGGATCCTGTCTAAATTGGCCCTAGTATGTGTATGTATGAATGTGAGTAAGGGACCTTAGATTATAAGCTCCTTGAGGGTAGAGACTGATGTGAATGTACAATGTACAGTATCTCACAAAAGTGAGTACACCCCTCACATTTTTGTAAATATTTTATTATATCTTTTCATGTGACAACACTGAAGAAATGACACTTTGCTACAATGTAAAGTAGTAAGTGTACAGCTTGTATGACAGTGTAAATTTGCTGTCCCCTCAAAATAACTCAACACATAGCCAATAATGTCTAAACCGCTGGCAACAAAAGTGAGTACACCCCTAATTATAAATGTCCAAATTGGGCCCAAAGTGTCAATATTTTGTATGGCCAACATTATTTTCCAGCACTGCCTTAACCCTCTTGGGCTTGGAATACTGCCCTGTGGCCCAGTCTCCAAAGGGAGGGGATCATGCTCTGCTTTAGTATGTCACAGTACATGTTGGCATTCATGGTTCCCTCAATGAACTGTAGCTCCCCAGTGCCGACAGCACTCATGCAGCCCCAGACCATGACACTTCCACCACCATGCTTGACTATAGACAAGACACACTTGTCTTTGTATTCCTCACCTGGTTGCCACCACACACGCTTGACACCATCTGAACCAAATAAGTTTGTCTTGGTCTCATCAGACCACAGGACATGGTTCCAGTAATCCATGTCCTTAGTCTGCTTGTCTTCAGCAAACTGTTTGTAGACTTTCTTGTGCATCATCTTTAGAAGAGGTTTCCTTCTGGGATGACAGCCATGCAGACCAATTTGATGCAGCGTGCGGTGTATGGTCAGAGCACTGACAGGCTGACCCCCCACCCCTTCAACCTCTGCAGCAATGCTGGCAGCACTCATACATCTATTTCCCAAAGACAACATCTGGATATGACGCTGAGCACGTGCACTCAAATTCTTTATCGACCATGGCGAGGCCTGTTTTGAATGGAACCTGTCCTGTTAAACCGCTGTATGGTCTTGGCCACTGTGCTGCAGCTCAGTTTCAAGATCTTCTTATAGCCTAGGCCATCTTTATGTAGAGCAACAATTCTTTTTTTCAGATCCTCAGAGAGTTCTTTGCCATGAGGTGCCATGTTGAACTTTCAGTGACCAGTATGAGAGAGTGAAAGAGTTAACACCAAATTTAACACACCTGCTCCCCATTCACACCTGAGACCTTGTAACACTAATGAGTCACATGACTTTGAGGAGGGGAAATTGCTAATTGGGCCCAATTTTGGACATTTTCACTTAGGGGTGTACTCACTTTTGTTGTCGGCGGTTTAGACATTAATGGCTGTGTGTTGAGTTTTTTTGAGGGTACAGCAAATTTACACTGTTATACAAGTTTTACACTCACTAATTTACATTGTAGCAAAGTGTAATTTCTTCAGTGTTGTCACATAAAAAGATATAATAAAATATTTACAAAAATGTGAGGGGTGTACTCACTTTTTTAAGATACTGTATATGTAAAGTGCTGCGTAAAAGCACAGAACTGAACATATACAGTATCTCAAAAAAGTGAAAAAAACTGAAAAACTGAAAAGCGCAAACTGAAAAGCGCTAAATGAAAAACACGAAAAGAAAAGTGCAAATCAATACTCACCAAACTTCTACTAACACAAAATTAGCAGAAGGAGCCCAAAGGATGGCGCTAAAGGAGCTGAAAAAACACGTAGTACATCTAGTACGTCACTACATTCGTAATTGTTGGCCAACATTTGTGTGACCGTGTGCATTCAAGACAAGTTTGAGCCAACACCCTTCGGACAAAATTCCACGGTTTTGTTGGCCAACAATCCGATCGTTTGTACGAGGCATAAGAGTGCATTGTCCATACAATGGAAATACTTTAATAAAAATGAATTGAATTATAGCCAAAGTTAAGTAGGATAGTCTAGTGTGTATGATTTAATAAGGTATGAGCGTGCTTAATAAAGAGCTGCAAAGAGAAGTGATGATAAGAGAAGGGATGATTTAGAGAATATATTAACCCATAACATGTAGTCAGATTTCACATTTAGTGGGTTTACAGCAGCCAGAGCTTTCAAGCATTGCATTAATGCACTGTAGCACCCCAGTTGTCTACTAGTGTTACATTTTGTTTTTGGCCACCCTGTAGCCAGGGAGAGCAACAATTGTTTAGTAGCGCCTGTTTTGGGTTCTGCTGACGCAGGCTCGGTTACTTCCCCCTGTATCCTACTGAGTCATGGGATATAGTGGGTGGAAGAACACAGACTCTGGGCACATTAACGCCTCTTCAGCCTATCCCTGGTCAGTGGAGTGAGTGACCAGCAGGGGCCTGAAAGGGGTATAAATAGACTAGGGCCCAGAACAGAGCCATCTTGTTCCTGAGGAAGTAAGACCCAGCCTGAGGGCTGTGGCATCCCTGGGAGTTCACCTGCAACTGAGAGAATCCTTTTTGGGGTCCTGGCTCTTGCTTTGGCTGGCCTAGCTTCCTGAATGTTGCAGAGAGCTCATCTAGGGATCCAGGGCACAGGCAAATCAAGCACAGCAACTGCCTGATACTGCAAAATTCAGGAAACAGTGAGCACCAGCCTTCTGATTTTTTTTGGCCTCATTTGGGAGAGCTTATTCTTTGTGCATCCAGGACTATACTCCTGTTATGGAGTCCCTGTTTTAGAACCAGTTCACCTTCGCTTTAAAGGGGGTGCCTTCACCCTGAAGGAATAGTTCAGATTTAGTGCCCTCTTCTGCAGGTTGCTAATGTTTTTTGGAGTATCCCTAGGCTCACCCTATCCCAATTGCCTAATAAAATAAAAAACATAAAAAGACATGCAAAGCCTGTTCTCTGACACGAGTGACTGTGAAATACAAAGTGCCTGGCTGCTGTGTGCCTATCAGGGAATGGAACCTGGGACCAAACAGCCAGACCAGTCCTAAGTCTGCGCTACAGCATTAAACACAATACCATTTGCCTTAAAATAAACCTGTCTATATAAATGGCTGTATGACTATATACTAGGAGTATAAACTTACAATGAATACCCTATCAGAGCAAAGTAAGAGCTCCAAAAGAACTCTTTTGTGTAAATACCAACTTCAGCTTAGGAAGTCAAGGACAGGTCTATCCTCTTCTACCTTCTGCTATCTTTTGTTGGCTACCGAAGCAACCAATTATAGTGTTAAGCCGTGCTTGGCCTCATGCCTCCCCTGTGCCCTGTAGCTGAAATGTGGGGACATATACACTCTGTAACCCTTCCTGATTTTCCCAAGATAATTGAGCCTGCTGGGATACTCTAGCATATGTTGACTCCCTGGCATGCCACCCAGCACCCTGGTGGCTGTAAAGGTCCCGAGCCACAGACCCCTTTGAAGCCCACAATGCATCAGTCCTTGGGATGTTCCCATCTTTGGTCAGAATAACAGAATGTCTGCACAGTTGATGCCTTTGGCTTTTGCTTTAATAAATAAAATGTGAAAGTATTTTGAAGCTGTTCTTTCAGCCTTCCAAGTGGAGGCAGCAAAAACTTGAGTTACAAACTCCATAAAAGGTAAAGCAGTTTAGTGGAGGGGAGAAACTTTTGAAGACTCATGACATCTGGAGGGTGTTCCCAGAATACTGTCATCTCCTTAGGTAATGAGAGTAGTCCCGTCACATTAGTCTTTCATTCGTAGCAGCCCACCTAGCTGCTCCTAGCTTCCCCACAAGAGGGAAGCTTCTTATCTAGGCCTCCTGCCTACATGATGAGTCCTATCCTGGTAACCTCAGAGATCTCTATTCCTCCTTTCGGGTCTGGGTCTGGGGACTCCAGGGAGCCTGTCACCTAAATCATATATCAGGTGCCCCTCCACTGATGGGACATCAACTTCCTTAAACCATTAGTATCCCAGAGACTGTCTCACTGTTCACTATAATGATAGCTAGTGGGAAACAAGGAAACTACAACTTGGCATTTCCATGCCCCTACACTACACTAGTTAAAAACCACTAGTTAGTTGTGGTAATTTGGAGTACAGCAGGTCAGGCTTGAAATCAGTAGATAAATAGGAAATATTTACATAATATTTGAGGCTCCTTAGGTACTCTGGAAATTTACTAAAGGTAGGTTTTATTGTAGGTGCCTGCTATAAAATTTTATAAATGTTTAATGTAGTACTATAGGCAAAACCTTTTTTTCTTTTCATTTTGGATAGTATAAGGGAGGGTTATAACCCCTGTAAGGTTTATTTTTGCCATCTTTTACCCATTGGGGAGATTTCCCTTCACATCCTGTCCCATAACCAAACAGGAAGTTGACCCGTTTGTGGTACTGTTACACTGTACAGGCAAGCCAGTAGGAGCATATAAGAAATCCATAACCCCTCACCTTCTTAATGCTGCCAAAGCATTGATCCCCAGACTGTGGAAACAAAAAAATATACCTACGTTACGCCAATGGCTAATGGAAGTTGATCGCACATATTATATGGAAGACCTTACCTTCTCGCTCAGGAACAAATCTGATTACGTAAAAAAAATATGGTCCTGCTGGTTTGCCTTTAAATACACAACAGCCTTTGCGGAAATTATGTCAAACCCTAAGTAAAATATTTTAGATGATGAATATTGTACACAGGAGTCCGGACCTGAGGTAACCCCCCCCCCCTCCCCCCCCCCCTTTCTCCCACCTCTCTCCACCTTCACTACTCTTTCTTCTACTCTCCCTATATGTTTTCTCTGTTATCTATTTGTGGTTAGGTTTATGATTTTTAATGGTACAACATCGTTACATGGTCGAGGGATAACCAAGACACTAATGTCCATGCTATCCCATAGCAAGGAGGACGATTCCATTACTGAAGAATAGCGAAAAACCTGAATACATTGTGTAACGATGTTGGATACAGAAATTTGTTTACCTATGTTAAGCAGGAAATGGCCCCTTTTTTTGCAGGATGGTATACGGCATATTATGTACGCCCACCTTTGTATCTCATATATCTCATATATCATATGTATCTTTGTTCTGTGATATACGCCACTCATTGTACCATTTCTTGCTTGCCTGTAATTTTGTTATTTCCTTTTTTCTTAAATAAAAAAAATAATTAAAAAAAACAAAAAAAAAAAAAACAAACAGGAAGTGAAAGGAAATCCCTGAAAATTAAGGGAATCTCTTGGGGACTCCCAAGTCACCAGGACTAGTGTTCCCATTCGAAGATTTCCCCTCTTATACTTTACTGGGAACAACCCAAAATTTAGGATTTTCCTATACCTTCACTTTCAATGATTAGGGTAAACAGGACTAATAGAATCTCCCAAACGTGTTCTAATCCCTCACTCCTCTATCCAAAACTAAAAAAAAAAGGTTTTGCCTTTAGTTATACCTTAAATTAAGGATTTGTGTACATTAAGACCATGTGTTTATCTTAAATATTAGGAAAAGCCCGAGATAGATCTGCTTCTCCACCCCCTATACCAGAAAGAACGGAGGATTCCTACATTATTGCAGATGGAGCTATCAGTAAGTATGATGTAATGCATAATAACATAGTAAATGATAAACCAAAGTATTATTCTGTAAAGAGTCAACAAAAAGGTACAGTTTTGGCTGGGCAAGATTTGGTCAACTGCCAGGTTATTGTGGTCCTGAGAGACCCCAGGGGTAGGTCTCCTAGTGTACTTTGTGACAGGGTTATTTAATTGAATACTATGCTACTACTAATGTTGGGATCCAGAAATGGTTGTATGGAAGTTGTACAGCACCACCTGGCCAAATTATTCTGTATAGAAAAAAAATCTATTGTAATATATTTTCCAGAGTGCTTAGTATTAATTCCCTGAAATAGGGTGAACAATAGGAGCTGCTTCTTCGTACATAAATATATACTGTATATGCATACCTCCCAACTGTCCCTTATTTTGAGGGACTCTTCCTGATTTGTCCCTCATTTTGGTCTGATCTATATAGTTGTATATAAAATGCACTCTTTATCTTTCAAAAAGTGTTTCCCAGTGCTAAACCTTTCATCTGATTTCTAAATTGCTGCATATGTAAGCTTCAAAAGCCAGTATAAAGGAATAGCAGTGGTAAAAAAAACAGTTGTGGGTTTAACTAATCTTTTTTCTTTGTAGAATTCTCCTTTAACTGGGCGTGGCAGGGGGTGTCCTATGCCTACATACATTTGCTAATAGGTGTTCCTTGTTCCTTCTCAAAAAGTTGGGAGATATGTATATGCTCAGCTAAAATCTGATACAAGGGCATTCATTAAAATAAAATTCAGTTACTGTGCCAATATCCCAAAGCAGGACACAGAATATTATTATTTTTTATTGCACTCTATACTTTGCGTCCACCCTAGCCTCTGATTGGCTTACTGTTAACTGGCAAGAGCAGGGGCATTTTTCAGTCTATATAAAAAAAAAAAGTTTTATATTTAGATATGCTTCAATGTACAGTAAAGGAGCACATGGGCTGTTTACTGACATAATCTGAGGAATCCATAAAGGTTGTCCTAGACACCCTTAGAATTCTATCAGAGAACATCACAAGGAAGCCCAAGGATCAGCACTGACTCATGTACTTGTCAGAGACCTTCTGCCTTTAGAACCACTTTAAAATGCAAGTCCACCCTAACACTAAAATCCTTGCATCTACAGACATCCACTATCTAACACTAACCTATCTAACTCTGTAAAGAAGAAATCAGTATAGAGTACATACCTTTTTTGAAGCCGTTCCGATCCGGTCCCTAGCAGCGGAAGCTGTGCAGAGGACACAGCCGACAACCACTGTGAAATGAATGGGGAGTGACGTTACCCATAGACTTACTATGGGGCTTTCGTTGTCGGATGTGTCCTCTGCAGTCTGCACCCACCTCCACAGCGAAGCCGCAGCTGACAGCTCAGCATGGGATCGGGTCAGATCCCAAAAGGTATGTATACTGATTTATTAATTACAGGGCTAAATAGGTTAGTGTTAGATCATGGATGTCTGTAGATGCAGGGATTTTAGTGTGAGGGTGGAATTCTACTTTAAGGCCTCATTCACACTAGTGAAATTTCTCCTGCATCTACAATGCACAACAAAGGAAATCACAATATTCTCTATGGTGACTGCTCACATCAATGCAATATGATGAAGTGTGATTTTTGAAAAGGTGCAGGTGCATTTTAGGCCCCATAGACTTCAATGAGAGTGCATGACAAATGCATGCACATGAGTTTTTGGCAGGGCTTTGTGTTTAACCATAATGCCGCATACACACGGTCAGAATTTCCAACAAAAAATGTTCGATGTGAGCTTGTTGTTGGAAATTCTGACCATGTGTAGGCTCCATCGGACATTTGTTGTCGGAATTGCCGACAACAAAAATTTGAGAGCTGCTTCTCAAATTTTTCGACAACAAAATCCATTGTCGGAAATTCCGACCGTGTGTACACAAGTCCACACAAAATTCCACGCATGTTCGTAATCAAGCAGAAGAGCCGCACTGGCTATTGAACTTCATTTTTCTCGGCTCATCGTACGTCTTGTACGTCACCGCGTTCTTGACGTTCGGAATTTCTGACAACATTTGTGCGTATGCAAAACAAGTTTGAGCCAAAATCCATCGGAAATAAATCCAGGATTTTGTTGTCGGAATCTCCTCCTCCCATAAAAAAGAAAGCAAAAAAAAAAAACATCAATAACATGCTATAAAAACTTACTCAAAATGCATGGATGTGCAGCAACACTAGTGTGAAACTAGGCTTAAAATGTCTGTCCTTTGTCACAATAGTAAACAAAAATCTTAATAAGTTATTTAACACAGAATTTGACAATATCAAATAAGAACACTTTTGACTGAAATGATGAAGGAGTGGAGAAAGTAAAACAAAAAAGCAGAAATTGTCTAAGAAGACAAACTATAAATTATGGTTGAATAGACTCAAATGACAAAGCTTTTGTGTTACAGATATGGAATACAATGTTTCTAATAATCCTCACCCTGCACATCCTACAGAAGCAGACATCTCTGATTCTGTCTCAACTTCAACTGCTAAACAAATTACCAGGAAAAAGGTAAATGTATTTAAGATGGCAGTTTGGAAACTTACAGTCAATCATAGGTTTTTAAATGGTTGTGCATGACCCAATAATTGAATGGTGTTTTTTTAATTAAGGAGCTGTTTATTTAAATGTGTCGACATCAAACAGCACAACATCATACTCCCACTTTTTTTTTTTTTTTTTTTTAACTGCATCCTTAAAGCTGAAGCTTATTTTACTTATATTTTGCCTGGATCCTCCCTCCACTCTTATCACCAGGCTAATGAAATTATTAACTGAAATACATACCCATTTAGGCCCCTTTCACACTTGTGCGACTTGTCCTGTGAGCACCATTCATATCAAATTGCAGCAACTTCAAAGTAGTCCCTGCACTACTTTGGTCCAACTTTGATGCGACTTGAGGTCCATAGTTGCGTCAAAGTCATGACAAAATCGTGGCAAAGTCACGCGACTTTAAGGTTGCACAAGGGTGAAATGAGCCTTAAGGCCTAGTGTCATCACAGGGTCTCTCTATGGCTCTCTGCAATGCAGGGACATAACTGCCTGCCTTAGTACTCCTAATCCATTCAGGATTTCTGAACTAGATCAGCCTTTCTCAAACTTTTATACCTTAGAGGAACCCTTAAAAAATTATCAGGTCTCAGGGAACCCCTGTTAAAACCAATTAATTTGGGGTCTAGGGGATGAACACCCCTTAGGCCCCTTTCACACAGGCTTTCCGATCAGGTCCACCTGTCAGTTTTTCAGGTGGACCTGATTGGATACTACATTCACCTCTATGGAGCAGCAGATGTCAACAGTGACATGTCCGCTGACATGCGCCGATATCCGATCCTGTCCGTGAAATCCAGACTAATGGCTTTCCATTTTCCATCCATCTGTACGATCAGATTGGATGAAAATGGACGGGCGGTCTGTTTTCATCCAATCTCCACATAGAGGAGAGCGGGGCTCTGACAGGTCCGTCTCAGCACAGTGAGCGGTGACGGACCTGTCATCCTCCAGCTCAGTGGGGATCAGCAGATCATTTCCCCGCTGAGCAAAGCAGAGTCCGTCAGGCGGACTGCCCATGTGAAAGAGCCATTACAGTGGTGGTGCAAATGCCACCCTTAGAGATAGCTACAAATATCATTGGTGTCATACCATTGATACTGCCAAGTGGCATTAGCCCTGGAACTATGCAGGCACAATCAAATGGGAGGTCTATTAGTTAAAGCTCAAGGAACCCATAGCAGCCTCTGGAAGAACCCAAGGGCTCCCTGGTTCAGAACTGGCTAGACTAGATGATGCTGAACACCCTCTAGTTTAGAAATGAAGTGGGCAAGTCTGGCTTGTTGCATTTTCTAAGGCACACTGTGAGAAGCTGCAGTCATCACAGTAAGCAATTTAAGCACATGAGAAGTGCCAGCATTACAGTGCAATATTGAAGGTAATGCTGGAGTACCTTTAATTACTTTCCACTTGTATTCTGTCCTATCCTATTACACAGGGACATACAGTAGAGCCATTAACATTAGTCTCACCCCAGAAGGTAGCTTACAATCCCACATCCTACTCACACCTGTATACATTCTAATGCCCTGTACACATGACCGGTTTTGCCGTCGGAATAAACTCTGAAGGTTTTTCCGACAGAGTTCCGACAGAATTCCGCTCGAGCCGTCTTGCATACACACGGTCACATCAAATTCCGACCATCCGGAACGCGGTGACGTACAACACGTACGATGGGACAAGAAAACGGAAGTTCAATAGCCAGTAGCCAATAGCTTCTGTCTCGTACTTGCTTCAGAGCATGCGTCGTTTTTGGTGCGTCGGAACAGCATACAGAGGAGCGTTTTTTCCGATAGTAATTTGTTCCATCAGAAAAATATAGAACATGTTTTCTATCTAAGTCCGTCTGAATTTTCAACAGAAAAATCAGATGGGGCATGCACACGGTCTGAATATACGATGAAAATCTCCCATTGGACTCTTTCTGTCGGAAATTCCACTCGTGTGTACGCGGCATAAGGCTTATATGATTAGTCACCCCTTTATCTACCAGTATGTTTTTGGGTTATATGAGGAAACATTGTAACTGGAAGAAAGTCGCACAGACGTAGCTAATAACTACAAACTTTATAGAGATATTGTAACCAGCAGGACAGTGCTCACCACTCGTCACAGATCTACAGTTCAGCCAAACTGTAACGCCTAATTCTAGTAATGTTAACACATTACTAGTTCTTTTTATTTCATTATACATTGCCCTTTGGCACTGCATGGCAGGCTTCTGACAAACTATCTAAGATATTCTTCCACAGGCACAATAGTTATATCTTTGGGTGAGAATCCTATTAAACTCACTTGTTATCTACATGATATTGGTTCAGTTGCACACAAACAGCAGTAGGTTTACTCTTCTAATTGCCTTGAAATACATTTTGTAAATTAAACATACCCAGGTGCAAGAAAGGGGGGCACTTCTCTCCTTTTTCTTTTTGTTTTTTCTTAAGCGGTTGCCACCCAGCCACAGTACATTTACTGCGGCAGGGTGGTACCCCAATTTCATTCATAAGAACTGTGATTCCTATAGTGATGCTGTGATTGGCCCACAGCTATCACATGGTACCTGGGCTAATCACAGCACCATGTACCATGTGATAGTTGTGGGCCAATCACAGCACACAATAGTAAATCACAGCTGTGATCCAGGATAAATGCTTAGGGGCCCCCCGCTCAGGCTGACAGGCTGAGTTGGATGTTACTGACTAGTATAGATGCAGGCAGGGGAAAGGTTTGTCCAAGCCTAAAGCCCACTGTAGAAATAGGCCATGCCCCCAACATGTTTCATCCTGCCCCTGGACCTTAATCATGGATGGGGTGGAAACATTTCGGGGACGTTGCCTGGATGAATGCAGCTGAAGCTGCTTTTACCTGCTAACCACTTGGGCCGGGTGAGGTGAATGGCAGCTGGGCTATCTCTTCCTATTTCTACAGAGTAAATCAAAGCTGTTGTGAATATAACCCATGTTCATCACTGTAACAGCAAAGTGTAAAAACAAAAAAAAAATCCCTGATCAAACCCCCCCCCCCCCCAGAGTACAGTGTCATTATATGAGAGAAAATGGTTAAAAAAAAAAGAAAGAAGAGAAAAATGCATATAAAAAATTGTTAGAAAAATTGAATAAAAAAAAGTATCTATTTTTTTTTTTTAACATAATGTCACCAGTCAGTATCCCTGATCACCGCCACGCCAGTAATATGATGACGCTCTACTGCACCGGTGACAGTATGTAAAAAAAAAAAAAAAGTGTGAAAATAAAACTAATTTTATTTAATCTCTTAATTTTCCTAAAAATTGTGACAAAAAATAACAACTTAAGAAAACTTGCCGTGCCTCTTACTAAATACCTCAGACTGTCTACTTTTAAAAAAGGGGTCATTTGGGGGTTATTTGTACTGTCCTGGGATTTTAAGGGCCTCAAGAAATTAGATATACAGTAGTTTGTAGACGCTATAACGTTCAAACAAACCAATTACTATACACTTATTAAAGACTTTAAACTTATTAAACTTACCAAAGACATGTAGTGGAATACATGTTGGCCTACATTTATGAGGAAATTTGATTTTATTGGATATGTTTTATAACAGAAAGTAAAAAATATTGGGGGGTTTTCTTTTAAAATTTTCGGTGTTTTTCATTTATATAGCAAAAAATAAAAAACCCAGTGGTGATCAAATACAACCAAAAGAATGCTCTATCTGTGTGAAAAAAATATTATATAAATTTCATTTGTGTACAATGTTGCAGGTCCACGCAATTGCCAAAGTAGCAAAGTGCTATATAGCTAAAAATGTCCTGGTTATGAAGGGGGTAAAACCATCAGGAGGTCAAGTGGTTAAATACGTTTGCTGGTGCTTTAAAAAGTAAAAGTGGACAGAAGCCATGAACATGAATTTTGCCACCCATGAAGTTTAGTATAGGGTCTGAATTGCAGGTACGATCGAATTGCTTCCCAAAAGCAAATCTTCATAGCACTGGTGAGACGAGGTACACTCTGCTGACCTAGTAAGGTTATATCAATGTTAAAGGAAAGAGGGAGAAGGTGAGCAGTGCAGGGAGACACAGCTGATACCACTTATCTCAGAGAAGAACAATATCAACAGGAGATACCTTTTCTAACTTGCCCAACAAATCTTCACTACTGACTAAATAGTTTATCACTCAAAAACAGTGACTGTCCTCTCATCTTTATAGGCTAACTAATGTTTCCCATATAGTTGTCAATTTGTTGCGTTCATTCAAATTTCAACCACAAATGTTTTGACTTGACAAGAGCCCAAACAATAAAATCTGAGAATTGAAACTGAAAAGACTCTTTGAGCACCATTAAAGTGACACCAAACTCTTGTTTAAAAAATGTATATTTAAGTATGTGTCTTTAACTCAAAAACTATTGGTCTCAGCATCATTTAAATCTCTAAATTTCTTCTTTTTTTTTGCTGCTGCTCTGATCCAACTTCACGCTAGAGGTTGTCCATGATAGTTTTCCATGGTCCCACTGTATGTAGGAATGTAGCCACCCTCTCTTGCTCACTCTGAAGATGTCGTTGGGACAATGGATTATGGGTTTTTGTAGTATGCACAGAGCAGCGCACATGACCGCAACTAAGGATTAGCAGAACACCCCCCAGTTCGGTTTGCACCAGAACATGCAAACAGGCAAAAAATGTGGGTGAACACACGAACACCGTAAAAGTCTATGGGACACGAACATGAAAAATCAAAAGTGCTACAGTCAGGTCCATAAATATTGGGACATCGACACAATTCTAATCTTTTTGGCTCTATACACCACCACAATGGATTTGAAATTAAACGAACAAGATGTGCTTTAACTGCAGACTTTCAGCTTTAATTTGAGGGTATTTACATCCAAATCAGGTGAACGGTGTAGGAATTACAACAGTTTGTATATGTGCCTCCCACTTTTTAAGGGACCAAAAGTAATGGGACAATTGGCTGCTCAGCTGTTCCATGGCCAGGTGTGTGTTATTCCCTCATTATCCCATTTACAAGGAGCAGATAAAAGGTCCAGAGCTCATTTCAAGTGTGCTATTTGCATTTGGAATCTGTTGCTCAATATGAGATCCAAAGAGTTGTCACTATCAGTGAAGCAAGCCATCATTAGGCTGAAAAAAAAAACAAAACAAACCCATCAGAGAGACAGCAAAAACATTAGGTGTGGCCAAATCAACTGTTTGGAACAGCCTTAAAAAGAAAGAACGCACCGGTGAGCTCAGCAACACCAAAAGACCCGGAAAACCAATGAAAACAACTGTGGTGGATGACTGAAGAATTCTTTCCCTGGTGAAGAAAACACCCTTCACAACAGTTGGCCACAGGGGCGTAACTACCACCATAGCGACCCATGCGGGCGCTATGGGGCCCGCAGCCGAGTGGGGCCCAGTGAGGATAAAAGAACCGCCGGCACAGTCTCCCAGCCATGGGAAGAGAGAGGAAAGGAAGAGGCGAGCTGTCCGTATCAGACAGAGAGCTGAATTGCCCGATGTAAGAGCTTTCATTAGAACTTCCAGTGTTCCCAGGGCTCACGTCACATAGCTCCACCTTTTGGCCCGGTGCCTTTGATAGGCAGAACGCCGATCCAATGCGGGACATGTGACATCATCAAAGGCGTTGGGCCAAGAGGTGGGGCTATGTGACAATAAGCCCCTGGGCAATCCCGCTCTCTGCTGATCCGGGTGGCTTGCCTCTTCCTCTGCATAGGTGGGGCTGTATGGGGCACAGGCAGACCAGGCTGTATTGGGCACAGGTCACGCTGTATGGGGCACACGTCACGCTGTATTGGGCACAGGTCACGCTGTATTGGGCACAGGTCACGCTGCATTGACACTAGGGCAGCTGGGGGGGGGGGCTGTTTGCAGGGTGGCCCCATACAACATTTTGCTATGGGGCCCTGCTATTTCTAGTTACGCCCCTGGTTGGCCAGATCAAGAACACTCTCCAGGAGGTAGGTGTATGTGTGTCAAAGTCAACAATCAAGAGAAGACTTCACCAGAGTGAATACAGAGGGTTCACCACAAGATGTAAACCATTGGTGAGCCTCAAAAACAGGAAGGCCAGATTAGAGTTTGCCAAACAACATCTAAAAAAGCCTTCACAGTTCTGGAACAACATCCTATGGACAGATGAGACCAAGATCAACTTGTACCAGAGCGATGGGAAGAGAAGAGTATGGAGAAGGAAAGGAACTGCTCATGATCCAAAGCATACCACCTCATCAGTGAAGCATGGTGGTGGTAGTGTCATGGCGTGGGCATGTATGGCTGCCAATAGAACTGATTCTCTTGTATTTATTGATGATGTGACTGCTGACAAAAGCAGCAGGATGAATTCTGAAGTGTTTCGGGCAATATTATCTGCTCATATTCAGCAAACTGCTTCAGAACTAATTGGATGGCGCTTCCCAGTGCAGATGGACAATGACCCGAAGCATACTGCGAAAGCAACCAAAGAGTTTTTTAAGGGAAAGAAGTGGAATGTTATGCAATGGCCAAGTCAATCACCTGACCTGAATCCGATTGAGCATGCATTTCACTTGCTGAAGACAAAACTGAAGGGAAAATGCCCCAAGAACAAACAGGAACTGAAGACAGTTGCAGTAGAGGCCTGGCAGAGTATCACCAGGGATGAAACCCAATGTCTGGTGATGTCTATGTGTTCCAGACTTCAGGCTGTAATTGACTACAAAGGATTTGCAACCAAGTATTAAAAAGTGATAGTTTGATGGATGATTGTTAATCTGTCCCATTACTTTTGGTCCCTTAAAAAGTGGGAGGCACATATACAAACTGCTGTAATTCCTACACCGTTCACCTGATTTGGATGTAAATACCCTCAAATTAAAGCTGAAAGTCTGCAGTTAAAGCACATCTTGTTTCATTTCAAATCCATTGTGGTGGTGTATAGAGCCAAAAAGATTAGAATTGTGTCGATGTCCCAATATTTATGGACCTGACTGTAATTTTAAAGGCTTATATGCAAGTTATTGTCATAAAAAGTGTTTGGGGACCTGGGTCCTGCCCCAGAGGACATGTATCAATGCAAAAAAAAGTTTTTAAAACGGCCGTTTTTTCGGGAGCAGTGATTTTAATAATGCTTAAAGTGATACAATAAAAATGAAATATTCATTTAAATATCATGCCTGGGGGGTGTCTATAGTATGCCTGTAAAGTAGCGCACTTTTCCCGTGTTTAGAACAGCACCACAGCAAAATGACATTTCTAAAGGAAAAAAAGTCATTTAAAACTGATCGCGGCTGTAATGAATTGTCGGGTCTCGGCAATATAGATAAAACTCATTGAAAAAAAACGGCATGGGTTTCCCCCCCAGTCCATTACCAGGCCCCTTGAGTCTGGTATAAATATAAAGGAGAACCCCGAACCAAAAATTAAAAAAAAAATTGTGTGGGGGTCCCCGCAAAATCAATACCAGGCCCTTCAGGTTCAGGTCTGGTATGGAAATTAAGGGGAACCCTGCACCAAATTTAAAGAAAACTAGCATAGGGGTCCCCCCAAAATCCATACCAGACCCTTATCCGAGCACACAACCTGGCAGGCTGCAGAAAAAGAGGGGGGGCGAGAGAGCACCTCCCCTTCCTGAACCTTACCAGGCTACATGCCCTCAACATGGGGAGGGTGCTTTGGAGTAGCCCCCCAAAGCACCTTGTCCACATGTTGATGGGCACAAGGGCCTCATCCCCACAACCCTTGCCATGGATGTGGGGGTATGCAGGCGGGGGGGCTTATCGTAATCTGGAAGCCCCTTTAACAAGGGGACTCCCAGATCCCGGCCCCCCATGTGAATTGGTAACGGGTACATTGTACCCCTACCATTTCACAAAAAATAGTGTCAAAAATAGTAAAAGAGAAAGGAGATACTTTGGGACAAGTCTTTTATTAAAAGATAAAAAAAAGTCCCACCATGTAAATGCATCTCACGCCACCGACAAGCCAAAAAAAGGAAAGAAAAAGCCGCAACAGCTCTGCCAGGCTCCTGCTGAGTGACTCTTCTTCTCTGTGACAGCTGTTATATAGCTGAGGGCGGGGTCACTTGGTGGCATAAACGGGTGACCCCGCCTTCCTCTGACGTCATGTGGCGTCAGAGGGGGCGGGGTCACCCGTTTACGTCACCGAGTGGCCCCACCCGCAGCTATATAACAGCTGTCATCTTTTTTTTTTTTCTTTTTTTGGCTCGTCAGCCGCGTGAGATGGATTTACATCATAGGACATTATTATTTTTTTATTTTTTAATAAAGGACTTGTCTTTTTTACAATTATTGACATATTTTTTGTGAAATGGTAGGGTACCCATTACCAATTCACATAGGGGAGGGAGGCCGGGATCAGGGGGTCCCCTTGTTAAAGGGGGCTTCCAGATTCCGATAAGCCCCCCTCCCTCATACCCCCACAACCACCGGGCAAGGGTTGTGGGGATGAGGCCCTTGTCCCCATCAACATAAGGACAAGGTGCTTTGGGAGGGCTACTCCAAAGCACCCTCCCCATGTTGAGGGCACGTGGCCTGGTTCGGTTCAGGAGGGGGGGCGCTCTCTCGTACCCCCCTCTTTTCCTGCGGCCTGCCAGTTTACGTGCTCGGATATTGTGTGGTATTGATTTTGGGGGGACCCCTACACCATTTTTTTTAAATTTTTGGTTCAGGGTTCCTCTTAATATTCATACCAGACCCAAAGGGCCTGGTAATGGACTAGGGGGAACCCATGCCATTTTTTAATGAGTTTTATCTATATTGCCGAGACCCGACAAACCATTACAGCCACGATCAGTTTTAAATGACAATTTTACCTTTACAAATGTCATTTTGCTGTGGTACTGTTCTAAACACGGGAAAAATGCGCCACTTTACAGGTATACTATAGACACCCCCCAGGCACAATATTTAACCGGTTGCCAACCTCCGCACACAGATGTACGTTGGCAGAATGGCACAGGCAGGCAAATGAGCGTACCTGTATGTCCCTTTAAATTTTCCACCTATCGGGAGCGGGTCCCGGAAACTCAATGTTCGCCAGCGGCCCGCGATTGCGGTGTGGAGAGGTAGAATGGGGAGATGCCTATGTAAACAAGGCATTTCCCCATTCTGCCTAGTGACATGACAGGGATCTTCTGAGCAGTGATCGCTGTCATGCCAGTGGTAGCCCCTCCCCCCTACAGTTAGAACACCTCCCTAGGACACACTTAACCCCTTGATTGCCCCCTAGTGTTTAACCCCTTCCCTGCCAGTATCATTTACACAGTAATCGCTGTATAAATGACAATGGTCTCAAAATATTGTTAAAAGTGTCCAATGGGTCCGCCATAATGTCGCAGTCACGATAAAAATTGCAGATTGTCGCCATTACTAATAAAAAAAGTAATAATAAAAATGCCATAAATCTATCCCCTATTTTGTAGACGCTATAACTTTTGCGCAAACCAATCAATACACGCTTATTGCGATTTTTTTTTTTTTTTTACCAAAAATATGTAGAAGAATACACATCGGCCTAAACTGAGAAAGAAATTAGTTTTTTTATATATTTTTTGGGGATATTTATTATAGCAAAAAGTAAAAAATATTGCTTTTTTTTTTTCAAAATTGTCGCTCTTTTTTTGTTTATAGCGAAAAAAATAAAAACTGCAGAAGTGATCAAATTCCACCCAAAGAAAGCTCTATTTGTGGGGAAAAAAAGGGCATCAGTTTTGTTTGGGTACAACGTCGTATGACCGCGCAGTTGTCAGCTAAAGCGACGCAGTGCCAAATCGCAAAAAATGCTCTGATCAGGAAGGGTGTAAAATCTTCCGGGGCTGGAGTGGTTAAAGGAATATTTCAATTTTATTGTTTTACTTTAAGCATTATTAAAATCACTGCTCCCGAAAAAAATGTCAGTTTTTAACATTTTTGTTTGCATTGATATATGTACGCTGGGGCAGGACCCGGGTCTTCAAACACTTTTTATGACAATAACATGCATATAAGCCTTTAAAATGAGCACTTTTGGTTTTTCAGGTTAGTGTCCCATAGACTTTAACGGAGTTCCGCGGCTTTCGAATTTGCCATGAACCTGCATAATGTTCGATGTTCGAACAACCAAAGTTTGGCCCGAACTTATGCTCGGGCCGAACCGTTCGCCCATCCCTAACCACAACCAACGAAACAATTTATTGAAAAATAGATTATAGGTATGGGGCCTGTAAGTAGTGGATGTGTGTGTATTTTTTATTTTTTTTAAAAAGGAATATTATTTAGTGTAATTTTAAGGGTCTGTATTGATGGGACCAATTTGATATCAGTGTGAGATAGTTCTGAGAATACTCAGAATTTTGAATCCTTTGCATGCTTTCAGTTTTGCTTCCTCATAGACTTTTATGGGGATGCAAAAACCGCATGAAGAGAGCAAAAACTTGTTGACAACGACTCTAAGGGCCCTTTCACACGGACGTGTCCGTGTACGGGCTCCGTTTTGCTTAGCGGGGGATCGCTCCATCGATCCCCGATGAACAGGCAGATGACAGGTCTGTCTCTGCACACTGTGCAGGAACCGATCTGTCAGTGCGCCACTCTCCTCTATGGGGGATCGGATGAAGACGGACCGTAGAGTCTGTTTTCATCCAATCCGCAGACAGATGGAAAAATAGGGTTTTCTTCCATCACACTTTAGCGGATTGGAGCGGGTCGGATGTCAGCGGACATGTCGCCACTGACATCCATCGCTCCCTACACCTGTATGGAGCGTCCGTTCAGGTCCGCCTAAAAAACTGACAGGTGGACCTGAACGGTCCGCCCGTGTGAAAGGGGCCTTATGTCCCGTACACACAATCGGATTTTCCGACATCAAATGTTGGATGTGAGCTTGTTGGCGGAAAGTCCGACTTTCCGACAACAAATGTTGGCCAGCAGGTTCTCAATTATTCCACCAACAAATATTTGTTGTCGGACTTTCCGATCGTGTGTACACATGTCCGTCGGACAAAAGTCCATGCATGCTCGGAATCAAGTACAAGCCGGAGATATAACTAGCGTTCGTAATGGAGATATCACATAAGTCTTGTATGTCACTACGTTCATAATTGTTGGCCAACATTTGTATGACCGTGTCTATGCAAGACAAGTTGGAGCCAATATCCTTCGAACAAAAATCTGCGGTTTTGTTGTCGGAAAGTCCGATCGTGTGTACGGGGCATAAGGTGGTTTTGATAGACTTTCACCAATTTTTCAAACATTTAGTACCTGGTAACTAGGAAACATGGGTGAAAAACATTTGAACAGAATCCAACTGCCATAACAATCATATGTTTAGGGAATATCCAATGATTTTTTATTGTTCCTTGGTTTTAATTACTAATAATGTAATGTGATGTAATGAGGAACAAGCAGTAGTACTGCAGCCTAAGTTTTTTTCTACATTGCCATACCTGTGGTCAAGCTGTTCTAGAGAAGTAAGACTTTGTGGAGTGCTGGATGAACTTACTGTATGAGTAGGCTCAACCAGGCTTTTCAACCAACATGTCTTTATTCAGTGGGCAATAAAAACAAGTGCCAGTTTGGCAAGTAAAAACTGCCCGTTTGGTCTAAGACAAAAGCTTGATGCAATTTTAGTTGTTTTCCTTCTAAGTCTTTACAGTAACCACGACATACAGATATCAAAACTTATTTGGCATTCAAGCAGTTCTGTAAATTGAGAAAGCAGGATTTGACTATGCTTATTATTGTTAAAAGGTAAACTATGCCAACTTTGTTTCTAAGATCTATCTTTCCATTTCCATATAGAGTTTAAAGATACTAAAGAATGTAAAGAAAAGTAAGTGTTTCCTCTTAATGTTTGGAGTCTGGAATGAACTATGCAAATCTACATGCGCTGATGCAATATGAAATATAACAGTTCCAATGAGGTTTAATTTTTTTATCAATGAGTTATTTTTTTATAAACTAGAAAATGAATTTATGGTAAGAAGGTAAAACACCTCCCACTAACAGCATGCCCCAATTTTAATCTAGTATCCTAGAAGGGTGGATGTTTTTTTTTTCAGCTCTGCTGTTGTAAAGACTAACCTGTGTTTTAGTATTTTTGTTACAATTTTTCATCAATCATGACTCTACACCAGTCTTTCTCAACTCCAGTCCTCAAGGCGCCCCAACAGGTCATGTTTTCAGGCTGTCCATTATTTTGCACAAGTGATTTGATCAGTTTCATTGCCTTAGTAGTTACCACAGCTGTTTCATCTGAGGGAGATCCTGAAAACATGACCTGTTGGGGCGCCTTGAGGACTGGAGTTGATAAACACTGCTCTACACCACTGCTGGTGATTTTGCAGGGGTAGCCTAACAGTGACCTAGATGTTCTCATCTGGTGATAAGAGCACTTGTCTTCTCCAGTAGAAGTCTAAGGAGCAGACAGATTGGCACATCTCTCTCAGGCTCTTTCAGGCCTTCTGGAGGGGTTTTATTGCAACCTGTTCACTGTCCCAAAACCCAAAGATTTCACATCCACATCCTCAAAGCCTTGAATGTTTACATTTGTTTTTACAAATTCCAGATGGAATCCACCAGACCTCTCATATGAGAGACTTCCTGACTACTGGGGACATGAAAGATGCTTACTTGCATGTTCCCATATTTCCAGTTGTCCTGCCATTCGGTCTCCCTTCAGCACTTTATTCACTGAAGTGCTAGCTTTAGTATTAGCCCTGTTGTGCTCTCATGACATGGCCATTGTGGAACACTTAGACAACCTCCTGTGGAGGGAACAGTTGGCGAGGGCTCTGTGGGGTGTTTCCCTGCCTGTCCAAATGTTACAGGAGTTCAGATCCTGAATCCTTACAAATCATTGCTAGAAAAAAATTATCACTTGCAGTATCTGGGTTTGGCCCTAAACACATCTCAGGCCAGAATGTTCATTTCCCAGGAGAAGCATCAGCCTCTCTCAACTCCTACTCACAAGGTTGCTTTCCTTGTATCTATCACTGCAAGGCAAATGTCTGAAATGGTGGCCTTATCTTGCAAAGAACTCTTGCATAGAGACAATGTGATGTTATAGCCCAGGACTTCCTTCTTGCATAAAGCAGTCTCTGCTTTTCACCTTAACATGGACATTATTCTCCTGTTCATTTGTTAAGTTTCAGTTGATCATAAAGAACTTTCCCTCCATTGTCTGTAGTTCAGAATGTGCTAGTGTGTCTCTCAGCCACTACTTCTTTAGATTACCTTTTTGTCACTTTGTATGGACTCCAAAAGGGCATTCAGCTTCTTATGCCACCATCTCTAGATGGCTCACACAGACCATCATTCAAGCCTATCATCTGAAGAATCAGGTTCTCCCCTTTCCTGTGAAGGCTCATTCTACTAGATCTCTGAGTGCTTTTCCACATCAGGCAAATGTTTGCCAGATTTTTAAGGTGACACCTGACCTTCTGTTCACACATTATTTAAAGGGGAAGTCCAGCCTGAGCTTTTTAGGCTGGGCTTCTCCTATGGGTCACAGGAGTGCAATTTGTTTTGCACTAATGTGACCCGTTTTCAGCGGAGATCGGTCTGAATTCCGCTCTCCACTGACATCACTGCCATCAGCCGAGGCTGCGCGTCATCCTGACTTCCAAGTCTGGATCCGCCAGCTGCCTTGATTGATGGCAGTCTCAGCGAGCCACCCCTCCACAGCTCAGCGCTCCAGTGAGCGTGAAGGATCAGAGAGGAAAGACGCTGACTGACAGTCAGCAGCTTTCCTCCCGGGGATCTGTGAGAACCGAGCCATCGGCGGTGTTCGGTGGCTCGGTTCTTAGTGCAGAGATGGCAGGGGACAGCTGCAGCATCGGTCTGATGCTCCATCCACCGTGGTAAGTATGAAAAAACAAAAAAAACAAAACACACTTCTCTTTAAACCACTTGCCAATCGGCCCATAGCCGAAAGACGGCTACAGCGCAGTCGGTTTATTCTGGGAGGGCATGCATGGACGTCCTCCCAGAATCTTGCTCCCGCACGCCCCCTGGGGCACGCACCTGGGAACATCCGTGATGCGGCGCATCAAGGATCACGTTTACCACGTGATAGTGGCCGTTTACCACGTGTTCACTCCGTCAAATGACGGAGCGATCACTTGTAAACAAACCGGCGTCATATCATGACACCGGTTCCTCCCTCCCCTCTCTGTACCGATCTGTACAGTGCGAGGGGAGAGGGGGAGAGATCATTTGCAGCAGCGCTGTGGGCTGGATCTGTAGTGCCCATAGCACTGCTCAGTGCCCATACTCTGCAATACTCTGCAGTACTATGCCAATACTCTGCAGTACTCTGCCCATACTCTGCAAAACTCTGCCAATAATCTGCAGTACTCTGCCAATACTCTGCAATAATCTGCAGTACTCTGCCAATACTCTGCAATAATCTGTAATACTCTGCCAATACTCTGCCAATGCTCTGCAATACTCTGCCAATACTCGCCAATACTCGCCAATACTCGCCAATACTCTGCAATAAATTTTAACAGAAACAAAGAATTTTTTTTTTTTTTTTTTTACCGAATTTTCAGTCTTTTTGATTTATAGCGCAAAAAGTAAAAAACCCAGCGGTGATTAAATACCACCAAAAGAAAGCTCTACTTGTGTGAAAAAAAGGACAAACATTTCATATGGGTACAGTGTTGCATGACTGAGTAATTGTCATTCAAAGTGTGAAAGCACCAAAAGCTGAAAATTGGTCTGATTAGGAAGGGGGTTTAAGTGCTCAGTAGTCAAGTGGTAAAGTTCTATTGGGTGGATGTTTGTCTTGTTCTGATACCAGTTTTGGGCATAAGGTCCTTTTAAGTGGCGTTTTGAGCTGCAGGCAGTGCTCAGTTTCTGTTTCTGTTGGGCCTGTTAGTGTTTGTTTGTTGTTGGGATTGTTTTCTTGTTCATTGAGGGGCCCTTGGTAATGCTTTGCTACAAAACTGGGGCATGCTAGCGGTGGAAGGATTATCTTGGGCTGGCCTACATTTTTTTTGTTTGCCAATGTCCAATCCTCCTATGCAACTGTCCTACTGTCCTCCTGTAGACAAATACATCACATAATAAAATATTTAAAAACTGATAGTTAACAAATAAAATTGTACTAAATATTAAGAAAGAATCTTTTAATTATCTCATAGATGTTTGCAGTTTGGCAAAATCAGAGTCTGATTCTTCACAGTCAAGTGGTCCCCTTTCATTTCTAAACTTTGGTAAGGATTTTGTTAATGGTCGTGTTTATTGGCCTTGTATAGTAAGCTCAGTAACCAACATGCTTTTAGTTATTAGCATAGCCAGCACAATTCAGTCCACAAGATAGATCACTCCACATGAGTTATTTCTATTACCACATTGCTCTTTCTTCTAATAAAAAAATATGAACAAACAGCTATGCTTCCTTGGCCTCCTGCATTTTTTTACAAGGACAAGGAAACATGTGTTGAGAAAAATACAGGGGCTGTCATTGCCAACCTCCTCCTAAAAATACTGGTTTCCTGCTTGTTTCTGCATTAATTGCCTTCTGAACCAATGATGCAGAACAATCACACCGATTAGAAGGTCAGACTGAAGACAGATATTCAGAACTACATACAAGTTTTGGATCAGGTACTCACATGAGGTCTTCTTTACTAAAACTGGAGAGTGCAAAATTTGATGCAGCTCTGCATAGAAACCAATCAGTTTCCAGGTTTTATATCCAAAACTTAACTGAACAAGCTGAAGTTAGAAGCTGATTTGCTACCATGCACAGCTGCACCACATTCTGAGTGCTCCAGTTTTAGTAAATCTTCTCTAACAATGTATTTGGCAACTTGCACTAGGTAAAAGTAGTAACCCCCATGCTCTCTCAGTACAAGTGTCTATTACACACAGATGTTTGTTTCCATTTCCTGAAGATACAACACAGAACTGCTTCTGAATCTAACTGTACGTCATACAAAGATTTTAACAGGAATGAATTTCAATGAGGGCATTGAAAATATACACCTACAGTGCCTTGAAAAGGTATTCATACCCCTTGACATTTTCCACATTTTGTCATGTTACAACCAAAAACGTATTGGATTTAGGTCTGGACTTTGAGCACCTTCTTCCACATGTTTGCTGTGTCCCCCACATGGGTTCTTGCAACTGCAATCAGGACTTCTTATGACTTTCAACAATGGCTTTCTTCTTGCCACTCTTCCATAAAGGCCAGATTTGTGGAGTGCACAACTAATAGTTGTCCTGTGGACAGATTCTCCCACCTGAGCTGTGGATCTCTGCAGCTCCTCCAGAGTTACCATGGGCCTCTTGGCTACTTCTCTGATTAATGCTCTCCTTGCCTGGCCTGTCAGTTTAGGTGGAAGGCCATGTCTTGGTAGGTATGCAGCTGTGCCATACTCTTTCCAATTGTCGGATGATGGATTGAACAGTGCTCTGTGAGATGTTCAAAGCTTGGGATATTTTTTTATAACTTAACTCTGCTTTAAACTTCTCCACAACTTTATCCCTGACCTGTCTGGCGTGTTCCTTGGCCTTCATGATGCTGTTTGTTCACTAAGGTTCTCTAACAAACCTCTGAGAGCTTCACAGAACAGCTGTATTTATACTGAGTTTAAATTACACACAGGTGGACTCTATTTACTAATTAGGTGACTTCTGAAGGCAATTGGTTCAACTAGATTTTAGTTAAGGGTGTCAGCGTAAAGGGGGCTAAATACAAATGCCCACCACCCTTTTCACATATTTATTTGTAAAAAGTTCTGAAAAACATTTATCATTTTCCTTCCACTTCACAATTATGTGCCACTTTGTGTTGGTCTATCACTTAAAAACCCAATGAAACACATTTACGTTTTTGGTTGTAACATGACAAAATGTGGAAAATTTCAAGGGGTATGAATACTTTTTCAAGGCACTGTAGGTCAGGTCACATGAATATCTGGTAAACTAGGAAGATATAAAATGAGGATGACTATTGCCCAATGTAGTGAAATTTGATGGGACTGGGCTGCAGTTTTCATGCCCTCTGCCACCTTCTGATTTGAATCTCAGATGACTGTCAATGTGCATGTGTCTATGCCGCCACTGGCTTGCGTCAATGGCATGTTTGACATCAGTTTGAGATGTTTCTGTGATCATTCAGAATTCATTGATAGGTGCATTTGATTTGCAGTTGACCTTCTAACTTGCATGTGACCTGTTTTAATTGGCTTTTGCAATCCAGTGAACATGTATGTGCTAAACCTGTCTAAAAATTAACAAAAGCCCATCAACAAAAGATTAGAAGGGTGACTTAAATAAATTAAAGAAAGAAAAGAAAAAATATCTGCATGACAAATACAATCAAAAGAATAATACTATTATTGTGAAACACTTTTTTTTTTAAAAAGCCAAGCTTTATCCTTAACATTTTAAAAGTTTTCAATAGATTGGGTAAGAAACAGAACATCTGTCAGAATTTTTTATTGTCTGTGCCCTCAGTGGGGAAATCTTCTTTCATAACTGGTCACAGTGACACCAAGACAGGAAATGAGAGTGTGCGGGTGTCAGTAACACAGGAAGACACACGTACGATAAAAATATGCCAGCTGTTCTAACCCGTCCTCATTCTACTAAATAAATGTGCTTTTATTATATCCAATAATATCCCTTTTTTGTGACACCCTATCACTGATACAGGGTAAATATCTACCAACAAGGATAACAGATGGTTATCAGAGGTTCTAACCCTTTTCAACCATATCCAAAAAAAACAAACAAAAGTTTTGGCTAGAGACGGGTTTTAATTACATTGAAAAATACACAAAAAAATCATTTTGATTTCTATTGTTTTTATTTTTCTATTCTATTGTTTTTTTTCTTTCTATCTCTAGGATTTGGGAATCGATTTGCTAAACCAAAGGGTCCTAGAAATCCACCACCAACGTGGAAGATTTAATGCAACCTCACAATGTGTACATTGGAACATCTGTCAGCTCCCATTTCATTTGACAGTTCTAAAAATTTCATGCTGCATTTTAACTGTAAAATATTACAACTTTGAGTTGTTCCTTTCCTAACATTTGGGCTAATATGTAGAATTTAGGGTTTGCAAAGCTTTTACATGTATGATACACTTAGAAAGAGTGCACCTTCTGCCATGCACTTCTTTGAAAATTAGAAAATGTCTAAGCCTCTGTTCTTAGGTACTGAATGTAATTCATTATCCTAAATGTAAAATTTGCAGATGTCATGCAGAAATGTATAATACAGTTCCCAGCTTAGAAGTGCCTTATTGTGAAGAGGACCCAAGCATTTGTGTACATATAAGGTTTCTATGTATATCTTCCGTGTTTGCTGAAGATGAGAAGGAACTGGCATGACACCTAGATGTTTGTATAAAAATAAGCCATATTAATATCTTTTGGCCTTCACATTTTGCAGTGCTGTATCCAACTGCTACAATGTCTTGGTCAGTCGGTGTAAATAACTAATACCTCCTAGTGTAAATCACTTCCTGTTAACTGGAGATGATAAATGAATTTCCCTATACTATATTCTGCAATGAACAATTGTGACTGAATATTATTAAGCCCAAGACTGGCCATAGATGGATAGTTTTTTTAGCTCAGCCAGTGTGCTGAATGAAAAAAAAAATGGATTCCTCCATCCACACAGTCAAGGCGAAGAAAGGATTCCTCTTCGCTGAGACTTTGTATTCTGACAGCAGGGACTCTCCACAGTCAGAATACACTGATCAGAGGCTAGAGCCACTGATTGAGAAAAAAATTCCCAGAAGCCTGTTCAACAGAAGTTGATCGTTCCATCAACCTCGTTCAAGCGGGAGCGGCTAGACGTGCACCTAAATTCGATCCATCTATGACCAGCTTAACTCCAGGTTTCTTGTGACTTTAAATAGTTTGGTTCAAAAAAACGATCTGCTTCACTAAAAGATGCACGAGTTGGAGTTTAAACTGTATGTAGCATCAGCTACATACACTACATACTGTAGCTCTGTATTCCAGCAGTGGTACGGGGACTTCTTGTCCCACTCCCAGAACAAAATTGAGTCAAGCTGAGTGCTGCTACGTCATTCACAGTAAGTATACTTTATCAATGATCACATGGCTTCCTCTGATTTGCTGAGGTGGAGAGGCAGGCGGATGATGTCACGCTCTTCACCTCAGCCAATTAGAATAAGTATTGTATTCATTGATGAAATACACAGATTCCTGTGAATGGCTCTAGCAGGTAATCCGTTCAAGTGATGACCAGAAACTTGTTAAAAGTAAAAGAAAACTGAGTGACAGAGAGATGAGATCATCACTGTGCTGCTTCTCCTTTCACTGTCCAGTAACAGGTTGGGGCGCATACAGGACAACCTGGGTCCAAAGGTAGTGAGGTGAATGATGATAGTCATCACACTGAAGTGATCCAGCGACAAAAGGTTCATACTGGAGCACAAGTTGGTAATTTTATTTATGTTTTATTAAAATAATGACTTACGGTATATTTTTAAATAGTATCATAATCTATATCTTTATTGGTCTCCTGCAATCATGCGCACAGTTGGGCCAAGGAAGGACGGGAGAGCATTGTAAGCCACTTTTACTGCATCGCACAGTGCTAACAATCTAAATACTGGAAGTGTGCTGATAGCAGAAGAGGGTACAGGGAGGAACATTGGTGAGCTGCTGCTCCTTCATTGCCCAATCATGAGCAAGGGTGGGCTGGTAACCAAGCTGTATTACTTAACTGCAGGGCAGGGACCAGGCTAAATTATGCAGCAGGGGCCCTCACAAAATTGGCTCAGTAGAAAAATATGTCTTTAGGCAGATAAGATACTTCACACATATGTATTTCAAATGTGAATTTCACTGTTTGCTCACAGTTCAATAAAGACTGAGAAAAGAATACAAATGTTCCTATTGACTATATACTATCATTATAATGGTAAATGTGAGATTATTTATGTTCATGATACATATTTTAAATACAAAACGCTTTATCTTTTTAATTTTGTTTCTCTGTTATTTCATTATATGGTCATACCTAAGTTATACAATGTTCAACCACCAGTAAAGCAGTTAAAAAAAAGATAACTAGATTTTAGGTTTCATGGGCATGATTGGAGGTTGTGGAGGAAATAAGTTATTAGTACTAAAATTTATATTCATGATATCCCATGTGATTGCAGTGGCATAGCGTGGAGGGGCAACCGGTGCAATTGCCCCGGGTGCAGGTTTAGAGGGAGGCAGGAATTAGTCCTGAGTGTGCTGGGTCTGATGCCCCGGCCATCTGCGTACTTACATTGTTCCTGATTGGTCGCCGGGCGTTGAGTGAGCAGCTCTCTGGGACACACCAACGTACAGCAATTTTTCAATTGAGTGTTGCAGCCAGCAGCAGCCGCCTGTGCGCTCTCTCCAGTAGCAGGGAAGGGAAGGTTCCCCTTCCCCCTCCTAGCCCCCTGTGAAACCTGCGACCCCAGGCCCGGGAAGCCTGTCCCTGGTCACCCCTGCCCCGTGTACAAAATTTGGAGCGGTGTACAGCAATGGGATGAGCGGCCTCTTCCTCTCCCAGCTCATTCTCCACTCACACCCAGGCCGCCTTCATTCGATGAAATCTCCCAGTCTTCCCGCCTGGTGCCCCCCCTCACCCACACCAGATAGCCCCTCACACCCCTGGCTAACAGGTGAGAGTGGCCACAGGGGGGCCCAGAGCAGGGTAGTATACTGGCAAAACAGCCGCAAAGTTCCACCCTGGTGTCCCCCTTGTTCCCTGGTTTGTGCTGAGCTCTTCCCATCTTGTCTTCTCACTCTGGTCACCATATTTCCTGCTTAGCTGGGAGGACACAGAAAGGGAACTGGGGAGCACCTTGTGTGGGGGGTGGGGTGATGATCCTTATTGCCCCCCATCTTTTTACCCCACCTGCCCCCCTTGTGACTACCATAGACAAAGAGCTATCTCAGATTCAACCAATAAAAAAAGGCTGCCGATCAAACCCTAAGGCTGTGAATAATCAGGAGCCCCTAATAATCTGCTGCAGTAGAGCAGCCAGCCAATAACGTCTACGTAAATTACATAGGGGTTAATGCCTGGCTTCTCTGCTGTAACAAATTTTTAAGGGATCCAGTCCACTCCATTCACAACCTGAGCCCCCGTACTTCCCATGGCTCCAGGTGAGGGGGTAAAAAAATATGAGGAAAGAAGGGACATCCCTCCTCTCCTTCCATCCTTGGGTATCTCTTCTCTATCTCTCCCTACCTTATGTCGGGGGTTATTATTGGCTGCCTGCTCTGCTGTATATAAGGACTTCTTGTTATTTACAGCCTGAGCCTCTGATTGGCTGCATCCTTTTTTTATTGGTTGAATCTAAGAAGATATCTCTTTGACTACTGTAGTTAAAGAGATATCTCAGATTCAACCAATAACAAAAGACTGTGGGCAGCCAATCAGAGGCTCAGGCTGTGAGTGGAGGAACCCTTTGCGTTTCCAAGGCCACAGCATGTACGCAGCTGCAAAGCAGGCATAACATTCCCTGGGCTCCCATTCTTAAGTAAGGACCACCAGTATAATATATATTCTTCCCTTAAAGGAGAAGTACAGCAAAAGCAGGAGTGCAGTTCGTTCTACACTCCTGTGACTTGTTTTCAGCTGACAGCTGGCTGAAGCCCGCTGTCGGCTGACATCACAGAGCCGTCCAATGCTGGTGAAAGATCACCACCATATGATCAGGATCCACCCGGGAGCCTGGACCGACAGCTGGCTCGGCCTCTCAGCGAGCCATTGAGAGCCTGGGCCAGTCCCTCCCTCCCCCTCCAGAGCCCAGCGCCCCAATGAGTTTAGGGAGAGCAGAGAACCGGTAACTGACAGTCATCAGCTCTCTGCTTATTGAGAACTGAGCAATCCGCAGTGTTTGATCGCTCGGTTTTCAGTCTTATGCCGTGTACACACAATCGCACATTCCGACAACTAAATCCATGTTTTTTTTCCAACGGGTGTTGGCTCAAACTTGTCTTGCATACACACAGTCACATAAATGTTGTCGGAAATTCCGAACGTCAAGTACGCGGTGACGTACAACACGTACGACGAGCCGAGAAAAATAAAGTTCAATAGCCAGTGCGGCTCTTCTACTTGATTCCGAGCATGCATGGAATTTTGTGCGTCGGAATTGTGTACACATGATCGGAATTTCCGACAACGGATTTTGTTGTCAGAAAATTTGAGATCCAGATCTCAAATTTTGTTTTTCGGAAATTCCAACGGTAAATGTCCGATGGAGCCTACACACGGTCGGAATTTCCAACAACAAGCTCACAACATAACATTTGTTGTCGGAAATTCCGACCGTGTGTATGCGGCATTAAAGCCAGCGGGGGACAGATGCAGCATCGGAGTGATGCTGCATTGACCTAGGTAAGTAGGTTAAAAAAAACATACTTCTCTTTTAATATATTCATTAGTTAATAATAAATACTGCATATAGTATATTTATTAAATAAACCACAAAGATTATATACTGTGTGTATATATATATGCAGTATCTCACAAAAGTGAGTACACCCCTCACATTTTTGTAAATATTGTATTCTTTTCATGTGACAACACTGAAGAAATTAATAAAAAGGCGAGACGTTGGGACTTTATATGAGAAGTGACCATCCAGTACACAATTCTCCATCCCTGGTAATTTGTAAAGAGAGGGAAAAAAGGAGGGGGATGTTATGTTTTATATAAAGTCCCATTTTCCCTCACCCCCCCCCCTTTTTTCCCCCTCTTTACAACACTGAAGAAATTACACTTTGCTACAATGTAAAGTAGTGAGTGTACAGCTTGTATAACAGTGTAAATTTGCTGTCCCCTCAAAATAACTCAACACACAGCCATTAATGTCTAAACCGCTGGCAACAAAAGTGAGTACAATAGCTGATTTTAGAGGAAACCATTTGCTGAAATCAGTTGGCAAACTTGTGTTGTGTCCATGTGTGTGCCCCAAACCCGGAAGAAGGCTGATCACATACATGTACATGATGGTGCCTGTACCTGCAGCTCGCTCGCAGCATATTTACTGTGAGCGGTCGGCAAATGGTTAAATGCTATACATTCACATCAGTCCCTGCCCTCAAGGAGCTCACAATCTGAGGTCTCTATCTCACATGCATACATACACACTTACTAGAGCCAACTTAGACATTAGACAAGTACCCTACCAGAATGTCTTTAAAGGGTGGTTGGAAAGAGCACTTGGAGGTTGTATCATTTTGCCAGTTTATGTAGCTTTGTTTGTGTAAACTTTGTAAATTCTTCCACCTCTGCATTTCTGGGGTTAGGATATTATCCATGCCTCCAAAAGAACTACATTTTTTTGTTTTTGTTTTTTTAGATAAAGGAGTACAGGCAGAAGCTGCTTCCTTTCAGAGATTCTGCCTCTGTTCAAAACTGCATGCTGAACAATCTGAAAACTAACTCACTTGTGTGTGTAAATTTCATCGTGAGCTACTGAGCTCTTTAAATCTGGATTTATTGTAAACAAAAAAACTAAGAAGATCCTGGAAAACATAAAAGAAAACAAGATCCACATTCATTGGGAACATCACATTTTTCATTGAATAAAACAATTTTTTTAAACTGTACAATTTTTTTGTTTGGCCTAACTAATAAATTAAGAAAATGTATACAAAACTATGTTATGGGAACTTGACCTGGTAGGTTCTTGTGCTGAAGAATAGGCACCACATAGCGCCTACAAGTACAAATATTAGCCTTTATCATTTTAAAATAATAAGTCATTATTCAGCAATAGCAGTGTATCATTTACCCTCAAGGGAGCCGCCTGATGTGTCCTTGTTCCTGTGCCCACAACTCCGCAAATAGCACCACACACTCTGATACACCTGGTTGAGTGGGAAATATTTAATGGAGAATTTAACCACTACAGTCCAGAAGTCTATAATATAATTCTGCTTCTTCCACTGGCCAGATCGTTGAGGCCCAACTCTTAAGTCGGAGCACTCAGGTTACTGTTACCATTAAGAACTGATACAGGGACTGACTGACTGACTGTGTTATTTATTTGTCCCTTTTTGATCAAAGTGTAGTGTGGTTTTGGCCAGCAGCCTCTCACCAGCTCCTGTGTCAGCAAGTGACCTGTCTTTATTCATGTCCCACAATTCTAGCAGTCCACATCCTATGTGCTATGTGGGTAGAAGACAGGCTCAACGCTGTCTGTACAAAGCTCTGTAATAAGAGCCCCCTCCTGTAGCTCTGCCTGTCTAAAAGTCTCCTCTGCTGTCAGACACAGGATCATATTCCTGTGCCGTGGATGTCCTCCCAAAACCACACCTCCAGTACGCCCCCTGGGGGGCACACTTCGTTATCGCTGCGTCCTTTGGACACAGCTGATAATAGATTGTAGTAAAGGGCCAATCGAAGTGTGATGTAATCAGCTGTGTCTAATCACAGCTGGTCACATGTAAACAGACTTGCCGGCTTAGGGTAGCCGATAACTGGCAAGGCTGACAGGGCACAGTGATCACAGTGATCATCAGTGTCCTAATTATCAGTGCAGCCCCATCAGTGCCTATCAGTGCAGCTTATCAGTGCCTATCAGTGCCTCCTCATTAGTGCCCAGCAGCGCAGCTTATCTGTGCCACCTCATCAGTGCAGTTTTATCAGTGCAGCCTCATCAGTGTCCATCAGTGCAGCTTCATTAGTGCCTTCTCATCAGTGCCCATCAGTGCAGCTTATCTGTGCCACCTCATAAGTGCCCAACACTGCCTGTACAAAGCTCTGCAATAAGAGCGCCCTCCTGTGGCTGTGCCTGTGTAAAAGTCTCCTCTGCTGCCAGACACAGAATCCTTTTCTTGTCAGTGTTGCATTCCTGTTTTATTGTGTGCTGAAGTTCAGCTTTAACTCCTTCCCACCCACGCTATAGCCAAAAGAATGCTACAGTGCAGCTCTCCAGTTCTGGGAGGGTGTCCATGGAGGTACTCCTAGAACCACACCTCACGTGTGCCCCCTGGGGTGCACTCTGTAATCGCTGTGTCCTTTGGACACATCAGTGCAGCCTCATCAGTGCCCATCAGTGCAGCTTCATCAGTGCCCATCAGTGCAGCTTATCTGTGTCACCTCATCAGTGCAGCCTCATCAGTGCCCATCGGTGCAGCTTCATCAGTGCCCATCAGTGCAGCCTCATCAGTGCCGCTTCATCAGTGCCCATCAGTGCAGCTTATCTGTGTCGCCACATCAGTGCAGCCTCATCAGTGCCCATCAGTGCACATTTTTGTAACTGAAAATAAGAAAAACATTTTTGTTTTGTTTTTTCTAGAATATTCTGTCTTTTTTCGTTTGCTTAGCAAAAAATAAAAACCCCAGTGATGATTAAATACCAACAAAAGGAAGCTTTATTTGTCTAAAAAAAAAGAATGACAAAAATTTGGGTACAGTATTGCATGACCACGCAGTTGTCAAAGTACGACAGCAGTGAAAGCTGAAAATTGGCCTGGGCAGGAAGGGGGTAAGAGTGCCAAGTATTGAAGTGGTTAATCCTAATTATACAATATGTCAAAGCAAAACAGAAGAAGAATATAGAAATATGATATAAGATGGAATATGCAACAGTGAATTGGTTTGAAAGAAGAGCTGATATCACATTTAACTGTCACATGTGTAGCATGAGTGTCCTGCCGGGAATCCTGGAAAAGTCCTGTTTGGGATTTACACATCTCCCAGGCTCAGTCTTACACCTTTCAAAACCTCTGATCCACTCTGGGTTTTGCACCTCTCCCTGTCTAGCAATTTAGGCTGAGGGACACAACCATTGCTTTTCAGCTGGGGATCAGACAGCTAAAGGTTGGTGAGAACTGAAGAACTGTATGTGTAGGCTGACAAGTATTAGGTTTGGACTAGTGATGTGTAGTAAGAGCAGAGCTATGGTTAGGTTTTGTTGAAGTTTCAGTTATCTCTGAAGCACTATACACAGCACCTGTAAATTGCCTAAATAAACTCACTACTGTTTGCCAAGACATTACTGGACTGGTATGTGCCTAAATAGCTCAAGTCAGGGAGCATTACACCTGCTACCTAGGAAACAGGAACACACAATTTACTGTAGGTCCATCATGCAGAGTGTGTATTCCAGCCTGATTTGCAGCAGGTCATTCCTGTAAAGCAGACATGTCAGATTGACTGGATTAAAGTACTAAGGGTCTGGAATAAAGTACCGAGGGTCAGCATTTGTCTACCAGGGACACTCCTATTTCATTTGAGGAAAAGGTTATAGCTAGTAATAATTAAAGTCAAAAGAAACACGCAGCGCCATAGCCTAGAATGGCAAGGCGCTCCTCCATTCTCTACGCTAACAGACTGACTTGAGACTGCGCTGTTAACTCTTTCCTGTGAAGACCAGAAGTTCAGGGAAGGAGTATTGAAAGTTGTAAACTGCAAGTGCCAGGATAAGAATTTTTACCAAACTAGTTGACTGGGGAATTTTAAATTTTTGCATGAAATATGCTGTCTGCCCCACCACTTAAAATGTATCTAAACCAGTTACTTCATCTACAGGATTAGTACAGAGAGATACAACAAGGGTAGACTAAGTGGCTGATGGGGTTCCAGACTCAAGGGGGAACCCTGAAGATGTTAAAACAAATTCTGCACTTTAGAAATCTTGATAGTTAAACTGTTGCCTCTTTTTTTTTCCTGACCTGCAAAGTAAAGGCATAATGTGCTACTATGTGTCGCATACTATGTGAAACTTATATGCAAATGAAGCCCTCGTCACTGATGGAGGCCGTATCCATCTTCGCCTGTCTTCCTTTCGGGTCCGCGGACAACGGCTGTGTGACTGGCAATCCTGGGCATGTTGGTCACGGCACAGGGCTCTGAAGAAATGGCACGGGTGGCCGTTCCTTCAGAGCACGTGCGCCAATGATTTCATCGGCTGCATATAAAGTAAATATCTCCTAAACAATGGACGTTTAGGAGATATTTACAGTACCTATAGGTAAGCCTTTTTATAGGGTTACCTATAGGTGCAAACAATCCATAGAAGTTTACTTCCTCTTTAATGTCAGATTTCTAAGTCTTCAGAACCCTGGTGACCAACCTTCAACCCGCTGGCCACATACAGTCCCTTGACAATTATTGTCACAAGGCCCCTGCAGACAGTAGTCTGTGTTTTTTTACAGTTCTTACATAGGCCAGTGAAAGGAAAATATTCCTTGGACTGGGTTCTAGTAGTTTTTTTTACCCCATTTATTTTTCTGTGTTGTCCATCTTTTTACTCGTTTATGCTTTTTTCTGACCTTTTTTAAGAGACCTTTCTCAGAAAAATAGATGTGGCACAAGAAATTTCTAAATCCCCTCTCCCAGATAAAGCTATCCCTGCTCCCAACCCTCTGTAACTGATCGCTGTAAAAAAAAAAAAAAAAAAAATCAAAAAACCTAAAATGCCCCTTTTTACTTAAATTTCTTGCCGACCATGTTTCACATATATAATATGCATGGCAGAAAGGTGGTCTTTAATGCCCAGGCTCTTTCAGGATCCAGAAGAGGGCTTATATCAGCAGAGAGAATGTTAAAATAGAACTAAACCCTACTATTCTTTACCACCTTTAAGGCTGGGTTCACGCTAGCGCGATGCCAAACATTGCATGCGATTCGCACTGTCCGTGCGATGCAAATTCAGCCCTACAGATTGTATGGCTAAATTTGCATCGCATTCGGACCAGAATGGCGCAGGACCCTTTTTTTTGGTCCACCCTGGAATTGGATTGCATGGGTGCGATTCCTGCACCTTTTGACAATTTGCATTGCGATCCTATCTGGGGGTGTCATTAACTTTGTATTGACATCCGCAGCGGTTCGCATAGGGCAGTCTGAACTGCCTGCCAGAGACATGCGATGCTTATACCCGAACTGAAATTGCACTGGTTCCCACATCACAATAGTGTGAACCTAGTCTAAAGTTGCCATCTTAACTTCAATTTGATCTGCAGTTGCCATGGTGCTGCACAAAAGATCAGTTATTGTAGTCATTTGATGACTTGACAGTTTGGTTAAGAACACAAGCAAATGTGACAGTTATTCAAGGCATGTCTTGAACACAAGACCCCTTTCACACTGGGGCACTTTGCAGGCGCTACAGCACTAAAAATAGTGCCTGCAATGCGCCCTGAAAAGCCCCGAGGGCTTTCACACTGGAGCGGCACGCTGGCAAGATGGTAAAAAAAGTCCTGCTAGCAGCATCTTTGGAGCGGTGTGTATACCGCTCCTCCACTGCTCCTGCCCATTGAAATGAATGGGCAGCGCGGCTATACCGCCAGCAAAGCACTGCTGCAGCAGCACTTTGCGGGTGGTTTTAACCCTTTCTCGGCCGTTTAGAGCGCCCCGCTAGCAGCCAAATACCTTCGAAAATAAGACAGTAAAGCGCTGCTAAAAATAGCGGCACTTTACCACCGACCCCGCCCCAGTGTGAAAGGGACCTTACTGTTTTGGGAAACTGTTAAATTGATGGCTTTAGTTCTGCTTGAGTCTAGATTCACAACATATGCGATCTCAGACATTGCATCATGTGATTCGCACCCGCAACGCAGGTGCCGATTACATGCGATGTCTGCGCAGTGCGAGTTCAGCCATACAGTTGTATGGCTGAACTTGCATTAGATTTGAAAAGTGCAGGGGCTTGTTTTCCCCCGCACTGAAATCAGATCGCATGGGTGTTCTCACCCATGCGATCCGATTCCTGTGCGAGTTCGCACTGCAGTCTGGGGGTGTCATTAACAATGTATTGACACCCGCAGCGGTTCACAGAGGGCAGTGTGAACTGCCTGCGGGAGAGATGCGATGAGGGAACCAGTGCTGAAATTACACTGGTTCCCACATCCCACAAGCGTGAACCTAGGTTCAAGGAGTCTGGTGGTCCTTGGGCACCATTGCAGCACTGGAATAGAGTTCTCTTGCATCCAACAGTGTTGAGGTACCTGGATGGGGGACTTGCGTAAATACAGCTGGCTTCACCAGGTAAGGAGAAAAAGTCTAGCAGTATGGGTTAGAAAGGGGTGGGAGGGAGGGGTAGTAGAAAGCTGTTTTTTTCTCAGAGTGGGGCTTTAGGAGAGCTGTGTGAAGTTGGCACCCCATGTTTGTAAAACCTGAATAAAAAAATACCATTCGTTTGTGCCGCGTTTGTGCTGATTTGTGCCGCAAAAATGAGCGTTTGTGCCGGTTCGGTTTCTGAGATATTAAACATTCAATTCAATGCAAGCCCCACCCACTTTGCACCCCATGTCCCTGAATTTTAAAAACAAACGTGCCATTCGTTTGTGCTGCGTTTGTGCTGGTTTGTGCCGCAAAAATAAATGTTTGTGCCGCTTTGGTTGCGGAGATATTGTGCGTTCTAGTTGCTGTAACCCCGCCCATTTTGCACCCCATGTTCCTGAATTTTAAAAACAAACGTGCCATTCGTTTGTGCCGCGTTTGTGCTTGTTTGTGCCGCAAAAATAAAAGTTTGTGCCGCTTTGGTTGAGGAGATATTGTGCGTTATAGTTGCTGTAACCCCGCCCATTTTGCACCCCATGTTCCTGAATTTTAAAAACAAACGTGCCATTCGTTTGTGCCGCGTTTGTGCTGGTTTGTGCCGCAAAAATAAACGTTTGTGCCGCTTTGGTTGCGGAGATATTGTGCGTTATAGTTGCTGCAACCCCGCCCACATTACACCCCATGTTCCTGAATTTTAAAAACAAACGTGCCATTCGTTTGTGCCGTGTTTGTGCGTGTTTGTGCCGCAAAAATAAAAGTTTGTGCCGCTTTGGTTGAGGAGATATTGTGCGTTATAGTTGCTGTAACCCCGCCCATTTTGCACCCCATGTTCCTGAATTTTAAAAACAAACGTGCCATTCGTTTGTGCCGCGTTTGTGCTGGTTTGTGCTGCAAAAATAAACGTTTGTGCCGCTTTGGTTGCGGAGATATTGTGCGTTATAGTTGCTGCAACCCCGCCCATTTTGCACCCCATGTTCCTGAATTTTAAAAACAAACGTGCCATTCGTTTGTGCCGCGTTTGTGCCGCAAAAATAAACGTTTGTGCAGCTTTGGTTGCGGAGATATTGTGCGTTATATGTTGTCAAACCACATTGACTTTACACCTTGTTATTAAAGCTTACATACAGAACCTAAACTCAGCTTGGGTTTCCTTAATGTAAAGCTCCTCCCACTGTACTGGCACTGCACTTCATATTGTACCCTGAAAAAGGCACCTCTGCCGGGTTAGCCCCCCCATATCAAAATTTTTGAAAAAATCTTATGCAGTTTGTTAGATCTTTGTTAGATCAGGTTAGATCAACCGTTGTTTGCGTTAGATCTCACACAGAAGAAGCGATATTAACAGTTATTTGCTGGGGGGGCTAACTCGTCATCAGCCCCCCCTTATCAAAAAATTGACCAAACAGTTAGCTATTTTGGAAGCAATTTGTTGGATCCGGTATGATCAAGTGTTTTTAACGTTAGATCTCACATAATTAGAGACTGATTAAGTGATTAATGTGGGGGGGCTGGCCCCCCCTTATCAAATTTTCGGCCCAAAAATCATTCAGGCTAATAGATATTGGTTAGATCCAGTAAGATCAAGTGGTTTTAACGTTAGATCACACATCATTTCAGAGATATTCCACATCAAAATAGAGATATTAGGTGGTACATATGGACGGGCTGGCCCCCCTTATCAAATTTTCTGGCCAAAAATCATTCAGGCTAATAGATATTCGTTAGATCCGGTAAGATCAAGAGATTTTAACGTAAGATCTCACATCATTTCAGAGATTTCATATTCTTTGCCAATAACAACATCCAAGTTAGTAGATAATTGTTAGATGAAGTTATTATTGCATTAAACCTAGCATGCACATGGCAGAAATCAGTAATAATCGCAATGTAAGTAGGGATAAAAGCTTGTTGCTGTTTGATCAGTGAGATGTTTTATTTAATCTATGATAAATACATAACAGTTCGTTATTTTATATGAGAAGTTAGGCCCCTGTGGCAGTAGCTTAAAATTAATAAATTTTGGCATCGCTGCTCTAAATTGTGGGCACAACTGGAACAGGCCCAGACTGACATTCTGCTGCCAGGGGCTCTGTGGTGCTATGACCAACTACCGCCTGTGCTGAAGTCACAACCCATAATGGGTACGACACTCCGCATATGCTCCCAGGTCAGCACACAGAACCGGCTTTCTTCCCTGATTCCCCATTGCTCCCTATCATAGAAAAACCGTGGTTCCTCCTTGGTCTGGAACCGCAAATGTTTCGGACCCTAAGCCAAACAGGTAGGGTCCAGGCATCCCACTTCCTAACGGGAGGCCAATGGCCTTCCACAGTAGTGCTAATGAGCCCTTCAAACTTTCCTTGTGGACAGCGCTACAATTACAACACTTTCTCAATACTTTGCCTAATCCACAGGGATTTAATCGTCCCCTGACGTCCTTTGAAGCATACTGTTCCAAAGAGGGTTCCCTTCCACAGGCTCTATCCAAAACATATGCCCTCTTGAACTGTCCGGCTGAACAACCACACTTACCGTTCTTGAACAAATGGGAAAGTAAGCTGGGGCGTACATTTACATCTGCTCAGATACAACATGTCCTCAGATTTTCGTTGAAATCATCGGTTTGTACGAAAATTAAAGAGACCAACTATAAACTGTTAACAAGGTGGTACCCCACCCTGCAACTACTGACCAATGTTGGAGATGCCAGGGGGATGGAAGAACACGACTTCACATATTTTGGTCGTGCCCTAAATTGATCCACTTCTGGGAGACAGATAAACCACGCAAAAATTTACGGAATACAAGGTTCCTGGTGATCCAGCTTTTTCCTGCTACATGTCTCCTCCATCTGAGCCAAACTCTATAAAAACTCCATTCCAAATGAGATGGAAGATCTAGTACTCACTGCACAACACCAACAGGAAAAATACTCTAAAACTTGGGGACTATGGAACCAGTTTGTAGTTTCAGCAGAGGGTACTGCCCTTCTTGGGACTTAATGTCACAGATAAGTTCCGGAGCCCGTTCACCATAGTTATCCTGAACCAATGCCATTTCACCCCCCCCCCCAGCCTTACCTCCCCCCCCCTTCTCTCCTCTTACCTTTTCCATCCTTTTTTTCTTACCTTCTTTGATTATTGAAAATGAGAAAATAGTTTTGGGAGACAGCGGGTCTTGCTCCACAGCCCATTTTCCATCTTTAATAAAAACTGATAGGCCAGGAGGTAAGCAGCCTTTTGAGCAGTGTGCCGAAAAATGTTTTCAAAGAAATTGAGCATGCCGATTTTATAACAAAAAAGTCAACTTCACAATCTCAATCACGAAAAGGATTTTTTATAAAGTAAATGCTGTAAACTACTTTAGTAGTGAGAAATTAACATCCTGCACTCTCACGCCTCAGATCAACCCCAATTCATACACCTTCACACCTCAGATCACTGTATCACCTGAAAATCTGCCCCACCACTGTACCCCCCTGCTCAACTGCCCCACCACTGTAACCCCCTGCAAATCTGCCCCACCACCGTACCCCCATGCTCTTCTGTCTCACTGCTGAACCATCTTCTCATCTGAACACTGAACTTATCTGCTCATCTGCCCCACCACTGTAACCCCCTTTCTCATCTGTCCCACCTCTCTAAACCCCTTTCTCATCTGCCCCACCACTGAAACCCCCTTTCTCATCTGCCCCACCTCTGTAACCCCCTTTCTCATCTGCCCCACCACTGTAACCCCCTTTCTCATCTGCCCCACCACTGTAACCCCCTTTCTCTTCTGCCCCATCACTGTACCTCCTGCACATCTGTCTCACCTCTGTTCCCCCTGCTCTTCTGCCCCACCGCTGTAACCCCCTGCTCATCTGTACCACTAATGTACCTCTTTTTTCCTCTGCCCCGCCACTGTACCCCCCTGTACATCTGCCCCACCTCTGTTCTCCCTGCTCTTCTGCCCAACCACTGTAACCCCCTGCTCATCTGTCCACCAATGCACCTCCTTTCACATCTGCCCCACCGCTGTACCCCCCCTGCTCTTCTGTCCCACCGCTAAACCCCCTTCTCATCTGCCCCAACACTGAACCCCTCCTGCTCATTTTCCCACCACTGTAACCCCCTTCTCATCTGGCCCAACACTAAACCCCTCCCCCGCTCATCTGCCCCATCACTGTACCCCCCTGCTTTTCTGTCCCACTGCTGAACCTCCTTCGCATCCCTCCCACCACTGCACCTTCTGCACATCTGCACCACCACTGTACCCCCTTGCTCTTCTGCCCCACCACTGTAACCCCCCTGCTCATCTACCCCATCAATGTACCATTTTTCTCATCTGCCCCACCACTGTACCTCTCTGCACATTTGCTCCACCGCCATATTCCCATGCTCTTCTGTCTACTACTGAATCACCTTCTCATCTGCCCTACCACTGTAACCCGCTTTTTCATCTGCCTTACTAATGTACCTCCTGCCCATCTGTTTCACCTCTGTACCCCCTGCTCTTCTGCCCCACCTATGTTCCCCCTGTTCTCCTGCCCCACCACTGTACCCCCCTGCTCAACTGCCCCACCACTGTAACCCCCTGCAAATCTGCCCCACCACCGTACCCCCATGCTCTTCTGTCTCACTGCTGAACCATCTTCTCATCTGAACACTGAACTTATCTGCTCATCTGCCCCACCACTGTAACCCCCTTTCTCATCTGTCCCACCTCTCTAAACCCCTTTCTCATCTGCCCCACCACTGAAACCCCCTTTCTCATCTGCCCCACCTCTGTAACCCCCTTTCTCATCTGCCCCACCACTGTAACCCCCTTTCTCATCTGCCCCACCACTGTAACCCCCTTTCTCTTCTGCCCCATCACTGTACCTCCTGCACATCTGTCTCACCTCTGTTCCCCCTGCTCTTCTGCCCCACCGCTGTAACCCCCTGCTCATCTGTACCACTAATGTACCTCTTTTTTCCTCTGCCCCGCCACTGTACCCCCCTGTACATCTGCCCCACCTCTGTTCTCCCTGCTCTTCTGCCCAACCACTGTAACCCCCTGCTCATCTGTCCACCAATGCACCTCCTTTCACATCTGCCCCACCGCTGTACCCCCCCTGCTCTTCTGTCCCACCGCTAAACCCCCTTCTCATCTGCCCCAACACTGAACCCCTCCTGCTCATTTTCCCACCACTGTAACCCCCTTCTCATCTGGCCCAACACTAAACCCCTCCCCCGCTCATCTGCCCCATCACTGTACCCCCCTGCTTTTCTGTCCCACTGCTGAACCCCCTTCGCATCCCTCCCACCACTGCACCTTCTGCACATCTGCACCCCCTTGCTCTTCTGCCCCACCACTGTAACCCCCCTGCTCATCTACCCCATCAATGTACCATTTTTCTCATCTGCCCCACCACTGTACCTCTCTGCACATTTGCTCCACCGCCATATTCCCATGCTCTTCTGTCTACTACTGAATCACCTTCTCATCTGCCCTACCACTGTAACCCGCTTTTTCATCTGCCTTACTAATGTACCTCCTGCCTATCTGTTTCACCTCTGTACCCCCTGCTCTTCTGCCCCACCTATGTTCCCCCTGTTCTCCTGCCCCACCACTGTAACCTCCTGCTCATCTGTCCCACCAATACACCTCCTTTCACATTTGCCCCACTGTTCTACCCCCCCTGCTTTTCTGTCCCACCACTGAACCTCCTTCTCATCTGCACCAAAACTGAACCCCCCCTGCACATCTGCCCCACGGCTGTACCCTCCTGTTCTTCTGTCCCACATCTAAACCCCTCCTGCTCATTTTTCCCACCAATGTACCCTCTTCTCATCTATGATATGTGTGATATGCAGAGTGGTAAAAGGAAGCAGAGATGAGACACATCTACTTGTCCTGGCACACTCATCCTGCTGATTCACCTCTCGCATCCAGCCCACGTGTTTGTATGTGATGTATGGGATGTATGTGATGTCACATACGAGCATCTGGAATGGATGTGCAATGATGAGCTCAGGTCAGGGGCATTTTCTGAAAGCAGTGGGCTTGTGTGCAGGATCATAAGTTGGGCCCCCGCAGCTGAGGAAAAGTTTTTGCGCCGCAGCAAAAGTTGGGTGTGATTTTCATTGCGCTGAATATAAGGGGGGGCCAGCCCGTCCATATGTACCACCTAATATCTCTATTTTGATGTGGAATATCTCTGAAATGATGTGAGATCTAACGTTAAAACCACTTGATCTTACCGGATCTAACCAATATCTATTAGCTTGAATGATTTTTGGCCCGAAAATTTGATAAGGGGGGGGCTAACCCGTCCATATGTACCACCTAATATCTCTATTTTGATGTGGAATATCTCTGAAATGATGTGAGATCTAACGTTAAAACCACTTGATCTTACCGGATCTAACGAATATCTATTAGCCTGAATGATTTTTGGGCCGAAAATTTGATAAGGGGGGGCCAGCCCCCCCACATTAATCACTTAATCAGTCTCTAATTATGTGAGATCTAACGTTAAAAACACTTGATCATACCGGATCCAACAAATTGCTTCCAAAATAGCTAACTGGTCAATTTTTTGATAAGGGGGGGCTGATGACGGGTTAGCCCCCCCAGCAAATAACTGTTAATATCGCTTCTTCTGTGTGAGATCTAACGCAAACAACGGTTGATCTAACCTGATCTAACAAAGATCTAACAAACTGCATAAGATTTTTTCAAAAATTTTGATATGGGGGGGCTAACCCGGCAGAGGTGCCTTTTTCAGGGTACAATATGAAGTGCAGTGCCAGTACAGTGGGAGGAGCTTTACATTAAGGAAACCCAAGCTGAGTTTAGGTTCTGTATGTAAGCTTTAATAACAAGGTGTAAAGTCAATGTGGTTTGACAACATATAACGCACAATATCTCCGCAACCAAAGCTGCACAAACGTTTATTTTTGCGACACAAACCAGCACAAACGCGGCACAAACGAATGGCGCGTTTGTTTTTAAAATTCAGGAACATGGGGTGCAAAGTGGGCGGGGTTACAGCAACTATAACGCACAATATCTCCGCAACCAAAGCGGCACAAACTTTTATTTTTGCGGCACAAACCAGCACAAACGCGGCACAAACGTATGGCGTGTTTGTTTTTAAAATTCAGGAACATGGGGTGCAAAATGGGCGGGGTTACAGCAACTATAACGCACAATATCTCCGCAACCAAAGCGGCACAAATGTTTATTTTTGTGGCACAAACCAGCACAAACGCGGCACAAACGAATGGCACGTTTGTTTTTAAAATTCAGGAACATGGGGTGCAAAATGGGCGGGGTTACAGCAACTATAACGCACAATATCTCCGCAACCAAAGCGGCACAAACGTTTATTTTTGTGGCACAAACCAGCACAAATGCGGCACAAACGAATGGCGCGTTTGTTTTTAAAATTCAGGAACATGGGGTGCAAAATGGGCGGGGTTACAGCAACTATAACGCACAATATCTCCGCAACCAAAGCGGCACAAACGTTTATTTTTGTGGCACAAACCAGCACAAACGCGGCACAAACGAATGGCACGTTTGTTTTTAAAATTCAGGAACATGGGGTGCAAAATGGGCGGGGTTACAGCAACTATAACACACAATATCTCCGCAACCAAAGCGGCACAAACGTTTATTTTTGCAGCACAAACCAGCACAAATGCGGCACAAACGAATGGCGCGTTTGTTTTTAAAATTCAGGGACATGGGGTGCAAAGTGGGCGGGGCTTGCATTAAATTGAATGTTTAATATCTCAGAAACCGAACCGGCACAAACGCTCATTTTTGCGGCACAAATCAGCACAAACGCGGCACAAACGAATGGTATATATTTATTCAGGTTTTACAAACATGGGGTGCCAACTTCACACAGCTCTTTAGGAGGCCATCCCCATGAGTAAAGCTGGATACACACTATACAATTTTCTTAAAATTTTTTTTCTTTCGATTTTCCAAAATCGTATGATATGAGGTCAAACCTAAACACTTTCAATTTGTGTGCAATCTGGCAGGCCCTTGCACTACATAGTTCAAGGTAAATCTAAAGGAAATCTAACAACAAAAGTTATATAGTGTGTATCAAGCTTAAGCTCCAGTGGGCAAAGTGAAATTTGATGGGGGGCATGGCCTGGCGGGAATCCAGGCTAAGACTACAGTTCACTATCATACAGCAGGTCCTGACTTAATGTGTGGCTCCCGGTACACCTAGTCACTCTCCACCACTGGGGCTTTAGGTGGGCTGCGGAAATGTGGAAACATGTAATGGCAGTGATCTTTAGCAGTCTCATGTTCTGGTTCTGCAGTATGACTATTTCCTGAAGCTGGTCCCCACTCTCCAACAATTCTTTTAGCATGTGTAGTCTGATCATCTCGGGTAGCATATCTGCAGCCTCCCACTATCTCCTGCAGCATATCTGTAGCTTCTGACTGTTTTCTGTAGTAATACATTCGCTGAATATTTTGTGCAGCCCTTTAAGGATTTCAGGGGGCACGCTTTTTGCTCCCTGAACCAAGAAAGTTGACCATCATTGCTTTAGATTGTTTTTAGAAGGTAATCGGCATTGGGAGCATTTGCTTTAAGTGAAGGTTTCCTCTAAACGCTTAGTTTACTTTTTTTGGCCATGTTTCATCATATTTAGGGTGTAATATGAAACATGATCACAATTTCCAATGCCTCCCCCTCAAACTGTCCCTCCCCACTCCCCAGAATCGCCTAGTACTTCTCTGCTGGTGCATCCTGTTTTTTTTTTTTTTTTTTAATGTATTGATAGATTATGCTTATATCCGGTATGCTTTTGATGTGCTAAAACACACTTTGTGAGGCAAAAGTGCATGAGAACTAGTCTACTTTAAATCCTAACTGTTCACATCTGTGTTCAAAAACAACTTTGCCATACCGTTTCAAGCAACAGTTTGTCCCCTTTTCCTTGGTCCTCGGCTGTAGGGGCGCAAGCGATCAAGTAGTCTCATCGAGCAACAACAAAAATGGGCATCCGAAACGCCGCTCTCCGGCCCTTGTAGTGTGTATTTTATGGCCTCAGACAGTGCTACCCCACTGACCATTCCTCCCAATGCATTTCACCTTGCCCACCCGGGCTTAGTACTAAGGGTGGGCAGGGTGAAACGCGTCAGCACTGGGCGAGGTTGTATAATACACTCTACACGAGCCCGGAGAGTTGTGTTTCTGATGTCCATTTTTGTTGATCACATCTGTGTGCTGCAATTTCAAAAAGTTCTGCTTGCTGCATCTTTAGTGTTGTTCTTAGAAAACACACCTTCCATTATTGCCAATGTTAACACACCAGGTCTTTTTTTTTTTTAAGTGCATCTTTTGAGTCGCATGTCAATTTTTTGCCAGGTAACTATGGATAAAAAAGCATGCAAAATTAATTATGCGTTGTGTTAAATGTTAAAGCAATGGATTAAAAACCTGATACAACACCTGGTGTTTTACAACACACTGGTGTGAACAGGCCTGAGTGTGTATGGCTCTGCCAAAATATCCACATCATCCATTTACAGTGAAAAAAATGAGATTGTGTGTGTGTGTATATACAGTATATTATCACCACCACACCAGTCATATGATGATGCTATACTACACTGTAAAAATAAAAAATTGTGACAAATGAAACATTTCATTTAATTTCTTAACTACTTGCCGACCAGCGCACGCCGATGTACGTCGGCAGAATGACACTGGCAGGCAAAAGGGCATAAAGGTAGGTCCCCTTTAAGAAGTGGTGTCACGAGCACATGCGTGCCGCTGGAGGAGCGCCCACCACAGTCTCCGTGACCGCAGGTCCCGCTTGTGTCACGGAGAGAGAGGAAGAATGGGGAGATGCTTATGTAAACAAAGCATTCCCCGTTCTGCTTAGTGACAGGACAGTGATCTACTGCTCTCTGTGATCGAGAGCAGTGATCACTGTCCTGTGTGCTCACAGTTAGAATCACTCCCTAGGACACACTTAACCCCTTCATCGCCCCTAGTGGTTAACCCCTTCACTGCAAGTGTCATTTACACAGTAATCAATGCATTTTTAATCGCACTGATCGCTGTATAAATGACAATGGTCCCAAAAATGTGTCAAAAATTTCCGATGTGTCCTCCATAATGTCGCAGTCCCGATAAAAAAAATCGCAGATTGCCGCCATTACTAATAAAAAAATTAAAAATAAAAATGCCATAAAACTATTCCCTGTTTTGCAGACGCTATAAATTTTGCGCAAACCAATCAATATACGCTTATTGTGATTTTTATTTATTTATTTTTTTACCAAAAATATGTAGAAGAATACATATCGGCCTAAACTGAGAAGAAAACGTTTTTTTATATATTTTTGGGGGATATTTATTATAGCAAAAAGTAAAAAAAAATGCGTTTTTTCAAAATTGTCGCTTTTTTTTTGGTTATAGCGCAAAAAATAAAAACCACAGAGGCAATCAAATACCACCAAAAGAAAGCTCTATTTGTGGGGAAAAAAGGACGTCAATTTTGTTTGGGTACAGCGTCACACGACCACGCTATTGTCAGTTAAAGCGACGCAGTGCCTTTGGGCAGCCAAATGGTCCCGGGCTGAAGTGGTTAATTTTCCCCAAAAATTGTGACAAATTACAGTTTCAAAAAACTCGCCATGCCTCTTACTAAATACCTCAGACTGTCTACTTTTCAAAAAGGGGTCATTTGAGTGGTGTTTGTCCTGTCCTGGCGTTTTTGGATCTCGAGAAATTAGACTGAAATGACATCAGGATTGACTGATTTTCAGATATATACCATGGACTCTCTAACTTTCCTACAGACTAAACAATATACACTGATTTGGGTTATTTTCACAAGGAAATGTAGCAGAATACATTTTGCCCTTAATTTATGAAGAAAGATTTATTTGCAAAATTTTATAACCTAAGTATTTTTATTTTTTAATTTTTACCATTTACATAGTAAAAAAATAAAAACCTCAGTGGTGAATAAATATTACCAAAAGAAATAGATAAAGTGATGCGCTCGTAATATAGGATATCCTACTATTCAATGTGCTGACAGGTCACATTCTACTTGTGGATACTTTGTTACAAACTATACAAAAACTTGAACAGTGATTAGCATAATATAAATAAATATAAATACAATGTGTTGAAAAGTCTGCTGTGAAAGTCTAATTGGAGACCTCCAGGAATACAAATCCAAACGTTAGTTCACCATTTGTTCTTGTGAAATAATAAACAAAAATATGTGGAAAAAGGTGGTGAAAAAGTCTTGTGTCTAGTGATGATACGCGTGAGGGAGAAGTAGCCTGTCAGCTCTTGTCAGTGTGCAGCCTGCAGTGATCCTGAATAGCAGCAGCACGGAGGAACACGAAGGCAGTGATTTCTACTGACCATACATCAGTGAAATGCGATCTAGATCTTTTACCTCATGTGAGTGGATCTATTGGGCTCTTTGTTAACTTTATTTAGTAGAAGTTATGTGCGCAATGGTCTTGTCCCACTTTTGTATTTCATGTGGGGGAAAGCATATGAACAGGAGAAGTGGAGATTAGATGATCCTAGCCGGTGGATGTAAGCCTATCCTCTGCTGATTAATCCAGACTCAGTAAGCCTTGTTTAACCACTTGCCGACCGGGCCATAGCCGAAAGACGGCTGCAGCGCGGTCGGCTAGTTCTGGGTGGACGTCCTCCCAGAATACTGCTCTCGCGCGCCCCCTGGGGCGCACACCCGAGAACTTCCGTGACCGCCGGGTCCAGAGGACCCGGCATATCACGGATCACGGTAAACGGCCGCTAATCGCGGCTGTTTACCATGTGATCGCTCCGTCAAATGACGGAGCGATCACATGTCAACAGACCAGCGTCATGTCATGACGCCTGTTCGTCCCTCCCCTCTCTGTACCGATCGGTACAGTGCGGGGGGAGAGGGGGAGGGATCGGATGGCAGCACCGCTGTGGGCTGCATGTGTAGTGCCCACAGCGGTGCTCAGTAACAATTGCTGTCACATACATCCATCCCTCCATGCTCAGCCATCCCTGCAATACTCTGCATAATACCTTGCAATACTCTGCATAATACCCTGCAATACCCTGCAATACTCTGCATTATACCCCGCAATACTCTGCATTATACCCGGCACTACTCTGCAATATACCCAGCAATATACCCTGCACTACTCCGCAATACTCTGCAATTTTTAACCGGTTCCCGCCTACAGTCATATGACGTCCTTGACTTTGAGCGGGGATATCTGAATGATGCCTGCAGCTACAGGCATCATTCAGATATCAGCTTTTTCAGCCGGCGATTTCCTACACCATAAGAATGATCATAGCGGCTGTTCCACTGCTTGATCATTCTTATGGGAGGCGAGAGGGGACGCCCCCCCTTCCCGCCACCCTCCGGTGCTTCTACTGACTCACCGCTACGATCAAAGCCAAGATTGTTTTTTTTTTTTTTTATTTCAGGCTTCCCAGCCTAGAGGTGAGATGTGGGGTCTTATTGACCCCATATCTCACTGTAAAGAGGACCTGTCATGCCATATTTCTATTACAAGGATGTTTACATTCCTTGTAATAGAAATAAAAATGATCAAAAATTTTTTTGGGGGGAAAAAAGTGTCAAACTAAAATAAATAAAGTAAAATAAACAATAAAAAAAAAAAAAAAAATTTTTTAAAGCACCCATGTCCGTGTGCTCGCATGCAGAAGCGAACACATACGTAAGTTCCGCCCACATATGAAAACAGTGTTCAAACCACACATGTGAGGTATCACTCGGTACAGTGCGGGGGGAGAGGGGGAGGGATCGGATGGCAGCACCGCTGTGGGCTGCATGTGTAGTGCCCACAGCGGTGCTCAGTGACAATTGCTGTCACATCCATCCATCCCTCCATGCTCAGCCATCCCTCCAATACTCTGCATAATACCCTGCAATACTCTGCATAATACCCGGCAATACTCTGCATAATACCCGGCGATACTCTGCATTATACCCCGCGATACTCTGCATTATACCCCGCAATACTCTGCATTATACCCCGCAATACTCTGCATAATACCCTGCAATACTCTGCATAATACCCCGCAATACTCTGCACAATACCCCGCAATACTCTGCACAATACCCCGCAATACTCTGCACAATACCCCGCAATACTCTGCACAATACCCTGCACTACTCTGCACAATACCCTGCACTACTCTGCAATATACCCGGCACTACTCTGCAATATACCCGGCACTACTCTGCAATATACCCGGCACTACTCTGCAATATACCCGGCACTACTCTGCAATATACCCGGCACTACTCTGCAATATACCCGGCACTACTCTGCAATATACCCGGCACTACTCTGCAATATACCCGGCACTACTCTGCAATATGCCCTCTGCAATATGCCCTCTGCAATATGCCCTCTGCAATATGCCCTCTGCAATATGCCCGGCACTACTCTGCAATATGCCCGGCACTACTCTGCAATATGCCCGGCACTACTCTGCAATATGCCCGGCACTACTCTGCAATATGCCCGGCACTACTCTGCAATATGCCCGGCACTACTCTGCAATATGCCCGGCACTACTCTGCAATATGCCCGGCACTACTCTGCAATATGCCCGGCACTACTCTGCAATATGCCCGGCACTACTCTGCAATATGCCCGGCACTACTCTGCAATATGCCCGGCACTACTCTGCAATATGCCCGGCACTACTCTGCAATATGCCCGGCACTACTCTGCAATATGCCCGGCAATACTCTGCAATATGCCCGGCAATACTCTGCAATATACCCTGCACTACTCCGCAATACTCTGCAATACCCCGCAATTTTTAACCGGTTCCCGCCCACAGTCATATGATGTCCTTGACTTTGAGCGGGGATATCTGAATGATGCCTGCAGCTACAGGCATCATTCAGATATCAGCTTTTTCAGCCGGCGATTTCCTACACCATAAGAATGATCATAGTGGCTGTTCCACTGCTTGATCGTTCTTATGGGAGGCGAGAGGGGACGCCCCCCTTCCCGCCACCCTCCGGTGCTTCTACCGACTCAACGCTACGATCAAAGCCAAGATCGTTTTTTTTATTTTTTATTTCAGGCTTCCCAGCCTAGAGGTGAGATGTGGGGTCTTATTGACCCCATATCTCACTGTAAAGAGGACCTGTCATGCCATATTCCTATTACAAGGATGTTTACATTCCTTGTAATAGAAATAAAAGTGATCAAAAATTTTTTGGGGGGGGGAAAGTGTCAAACTAAAATAAATAAAGTAAAATAAACAATAAAAAAAAAAAATTTTAAAGCACCCATGTCCGTGTGCTCGCATGCAGAAGCGAACACATACGTAAGTCCCGCCCACATATGAAAACAGTGTTCAAACCACACATGTGAGATATCACTGCGAACGTTGGAGCGAGAGCAATAATTTTGGCCCTAGACCTCCTCTGTAACTCAAAACATGTAACCAGTAAAAAATTTTAAACGTCACCTATGGAGATTTTTAAGTAGAGACGTTTGGCACCATTCCACGAGCGTGTGCAATTTTGAAGGGTGACATGTTAGGTATCTATTTACTCGGCGTAACTTCATCTTTCACATTATGCAAAAACATTGGGCTAACTTTACTGTTTTGTTTTTTTTCCCAAAAAAACGCGTTCGAAAAATTGCTGCGCAAATACCGTGCGAGATAAAAAGTTGCAACAACCGCCATTGTATTCTCTAGGGTCTTTGCTAAAAAAAACTATATAATGTGTTGGGGTTCTATGTAATTTTCTAGCAAATAAATTATTATTTTTACATGTAGGAGAGAAATATAAGAATTGGCCTGGGTGCTCCAGAACGCCTGGAGGTGCTCCGTGCATGTTGGGCCTCTGTATGTTGCCACGCTGTGTAAAAGTCTCACACATGTGGTATCTCCATACTTGGGAGTAATAGCAGAATGTGTTTTGGGGTGTAATTTGTTGTATGCATATGTGTGTGAGAAATAACCTTCTAATACGACAATTTTGTTAAAAAAAAAAAATCTTGATTTTGCAAAGAATTGTGGGAAAAGATGACAATCTCAAAAAAACTCACCATGCATCTTTCTAAATACCTTGGAATGTCTTCTTTCCAAAAAGGGGTCATTTGGGGGGTATTTGTACTTTTCTGGAATGTTAGGGTCTCAAGAAATTAGATAGGCCGTCAGTACTTCAGGTGTGATCAATTTTCAGATATTGGCAACATAGCTTTTGGACTCTCTAACATTCACAAAGACCAAATAATATACACCAAGTTGTACTTATTTTTACCAAAGATATGTAGCAGTATAAATTGGCCAAAATTTCCAAAGAAAAATTACTAATTTGCTAAATTTTATAACAGAAACAAAGAAAAATTCATTTTTTTACCAAATTTTCAGTCTTTTTTCTTTTATAGCGCAAAAAATAAAAAAACCCAACGGTGATTAAATACCACCAAAAGAAAGCTCTATTTGTGTGAAAAAAAGGACAAAAATTTCATATGGGTAAAGTGTTGTATATCTGAGTAATTGTCATTCAAAGTGTGAGAGCACCGAAAGCTGAAAATTGGTCTGGTTAGGAAGGGGGTTTAAGTGCCCAGTGGTCAAGTGGTTAAACACAGATAAGAGGTATCCTCTAGCCCAGTGTTTCTCAACCTTTTTCCAGTCGGGGCACCATTAAAAAGTATTTTCAGTCTTGAGGCACCCCAGTTCAAGGCTTAGTTCACGTTACTGTGTGTCGCGGAACATGTGCAAAATCGCACTCGTTCCTGACACACAGACAAATGCTCTGCTCTTTAGGGGTGCCATTAAATCTTAATGGTACCTTACACATTGGAAAATGTGGGGTGCTTTTGGTGCAGTGCAATTTAAAAAAAAAAAAAAAAAAAAAAAAGGTCGGGGATTTCCTTCCCTGAATTTTTGTGGTTAGGGAAGCTCATTGAAATGAATGGGCTGCACTGCACGCAGCACGCAGCAACACAGATGTGAACCAAGGGCTTGTTCACATGTCGGGTTGGAGGGGTGGTAAAAGCACATGGTTAAGCTGATTTTACCACCCCCAAATTCTTCCCCTTTAGCTGCAGAGACAACAGCTGGGGGTGTACACATGTTGTGGCTGCAGCTGGAGGTATACCCAGGGTGAATGGGGCTGAACTGCAACTACCCTGCAACTGTGTACATTGCACGGTTGCGGTGTAGTGATGCTGCATTAAAACAGGTGGTGAGGAGGCAACATAATGCCTCTTTACCGCCTGTCAAATGCCTCTGAAAAGCGATCTGCGCATAGGTTGCTTTTCAGAGGAGAAGCAGTCCTTGCTGCTATCACAAACAAGACCTACAAAAGCAGTTCTGATGGTACAGGAATGGGGGGGGTGTCAGGATTAAACGTAACATACGCACACACACGTATACAGACACATACACGTGCACACACGCATACAGACACATACATACAGACACTTGTACATACGCACATGCAGACACGTGCACACACACATGCAGACACACATACAAACACACATACAGACACGTGCACACACACATGCAGACACACATACAAACACACATACAGACACATGCACACACACACATACAGACAGACACATGCACACACACACAGACAGACACACATACAGACACACGCACACACACACACACACACACATACAGACACACATACAGACAGACACATGCACACATACAGACACACGCACACACACACACACACACATACAGACAGACACATGCACACATACAGACACACGCACACACACACACACACACATACAGACACACATACAGACAGACACATGCACACATACAGACACACGCACACACACACATACAGACACACATACAGACACACATACAGACAGACACTCACATGCACACACATACAGACACATGCGCACACACACACATGAACAAACACACATACAGACGTACACACACACACATACAGACAGACACTCACATGCTCACGCACATACAGACACACATACACATACAGACACATGCACACACACATGTACAAACACACATACAGACACATGTACACACACATGTACAAACACACATACAGACACATGTACAAACACACATACAGACACATGTACAAACACACATACAGACACATGTACACACACATGTACAAACACACATACAGACACATGTACAAACACACATACAGACACATGTACACACACATGTACAAACACACATACAGACACATGTACACACACATGTACAAACACACATACAGACACATGTATACAGACACATGCACACACACATGTACAAACACACATACAGACACATGTACACACATACACATGTATAAAGCATTTTAAAACTAATCTAGTTTCTAGTACAGTACCTTTCCAGTTTCCTCATTCATCTGGGTACTGCACTGTAGGGGGAAGCAGAGAGCACAGCACACTCCCCTGCTCTTTACTTTCACTTTGCTGAGGTTGACGGAGCTTCTCACAGTGCCGATGTACAGTTCGGCTGGGGGACAGGGAGATTAGGATCATCTGACAGCCCTTCTCTCCCCTGATCCCGCGGCACACCTGAGAACCTCTGACGGCACACCAGTGTGCCGCGGCACACTGGTTGAGAAAGGCTGCTCTAACCTGCAAAGGAATCACCTTTTCAAGTAAGGTGTATGGGAATCCACACAATTGTAATCCTTTTATAATTGTTACCAACTACATATTTATTGAATATATCTGTTTTAATATATTTTTTACTCTATTTTTTCACCACCTTTTTCCACATATTTTTGTTTGTTTATTATTTCACAAGAACAAATGGTGAACTAACGTTTGGATTTGTATTCCTGGAGGTTTCCAATTAGACTTTTACAGCAGACTTTTCAACACATTGTATTTATATTATGCTAATCACTGTTCAAGTTTTTGTATAGTTTGTAACAAAGTATCCACAAGTTGAATGTGACCTGTCAGCACATTGAATAGTAGAATATCCTATAGATATTACGAGCGCATCACTTTATCTATTTAATTATTTATAAGTGGGGTGTCACTGAATGATTGCAGCTGCAGTATCTGGATATTTGAACTCTTTTTTTTTATATATCGGTTTTTTTATATATTAGTTTATTTATTCATTTATTTTTTACACTACTTTGTACAACATTTTACAGTTTTATATATTCACTTTAGCGCTTGAATACCTTAACACTTTTATTACCAAAAGAAAGTCTATTTGTGTGGGGAAAAAAATGATCATTTTATTTAGGTACAGTATTACATGACTAATTGTCATTCAAAGTGTGACAGCGCTGTAACCTGAAAATTAGCCTGGGCAGGAAGGGGGTGAAAATGTCCAGTATTGAAGTGGTGAAAAAGCACCCAGAATGCATGCACAGTGTTTGCCATCTATTCCAATGGGCCCCAGTTCATACCAATGCAGTCAGTTCCAGTGCCTTCTACAAAAGTACAACCTACTGCATTTTTTTTTCTCCCCCGGAATGTGGCAAAATGTATCTAAATGCAAGTAAAAACATGAAAATGCACTTAGGCTGGGTTCACACTGATGCAAATTAGATGTGCGTTTCCCCGCATCCGATTCGCATGAGAGGAGATTGTGAATGGCTCTCAATGGAGTCGGTTCACACATCTCCGGAGCAAATTGCACAGGTCCTGTGTGTCTTCTGGTCCGTTTCAGGTCTGAATTCAGGCAAAAATTCAGTACTGATTTGTCTCTGAAATGGAGAACAGGGACGCACCGGGCCCCCTGCTCTCAGCCACATCCATCTGCGGCATGAACCCAGCCTTAAAATGGGGTACAAACTATAAGAACATCAGGTGAACAATCGTCCAATTTTTCCTCGTTGTTTCACAGCAATTCGGAATAGAGGAAGGAAATAATATATCAAAATTATTATATGACAAAGGTTTCTTTTTTTTGTTGCTTATTGTTTCTGATCATGCACAGTTTATAGTTTCTGATTTTTATTTTTTTTCATACAAAAATGGTACACATTAAAGGAGAAGTCCAGCCTGGGCTTGTTTGGCTGGGCTTCTCCTAAGGGTCACAATAGTGCAATTCGTTTTGCACTCCTGTGACCCGTTTCCAGCGGAGTGGACTGAAGTCCGCTCTCTGCTGTCCCTGGAATCAGTCCAGGAACTGCGTCATCATGACACTAAAGTCTGGATCCACCAGGTGCCTGGACTGATGGTAGTCTCAGTCTCTCAGTGAGACGGCTGCTCCTCGCCCCTCCACAGCTCAGCGCTCCAGTGAGCGTGGAGGAGCAGAGCGGAGAACTGCTGATTGACAGTCAGCAGTTCTCCGTTCGGGGAGCCGAGAGAACCGAGCCATTGGCGGTGTTTGATCGCTCGGTTCTCAGTGCAGAGATGGTGGGGGTCCGATGCTGCATCCACCTAGGTAAGTATTAGGGATGCACCGATACCATTTTTTTTTTACAATGGGGTTTATTTACTAAAGGCAAATCCAGTTTGCACTGCAAGTACATTTTGAAGTAAAGTCACTGTAGATCTGAGGGGGACATGCAAGGAAAAAAAAAAAACAGCATTTTAGCTTGCACATTATTATGATAAAATCAGCAGAGCTTTCCCTCATTTTAGATCTACCCCTTTAGAGTGACTGCACTTCCAAGTGCACTTGCACTGCAAAATGGATTTTCCTTTTCGTAAACAACCCCCAATGAGTACGAGTACCGATACTTTCTTTTTAGTACTCACCGATATCAATTACCGATACCTACCGCAACTGTTTTGTTTTAACTTCAGCTGTCAGCAATGGTACAAAGCATTAAAAAGTTATTTACAAATGATATGAATTGATCAGAATCCCAAAACTATACCTCTCACACGTGTACAGATAGAGATATCGGTGCTAATATAAATTGTGTAAAATAATGGGTCAGAGCAGTATAATGCCTATGACCCTCTACTTATCCATAAAAATAATAATAGTGTCATGAAAAATATTATTTTTATCATGAAAAGAAATTTCTTTAACACCCAGTGAAAAGTGTCACTATAAATAATAAAATACAAGAAATGAATGAATAAGTTCAACAGTTGTTTTTCAATCTTCTTGTGTGAAAAATCTACTCTTCCACCACACCACCGTGATAGTGACACCACTCCCTCTGAAGAGCGCACTCACCAGATTGTATAGCCTCCCACTCTCGTGTTCGGCAAAACAGCAATTGAACCACACCTGGGTTGCATGTGATGAACCGTGACTCCAATCAAGCCAGCTCCATATGTGAAAAAATGAATAAAGTGCTCCACATAGCGTGATACCATTTTGACAGATTTATTAAAATCACTTCAAACACACTTCAATGGTTACACTCACTTTTAAACTGAAACATAAAAGCCTTTAAAAAAAATCCACAGCAAGCAACAGGATCAGTGATCCAACAGTGCACCGTGGTCACAGCGGACCTGAAGTGTAAACTGGTGAATCTCTCACCCAACCTTCTAAGGCCCAGCCATCCGATCGGTGTAGTCCTCTTCAGACAGCGGCATCTAATGTCAGTGCAATGGAATGCCGTGTAACCATGCCCAAGACATGTTTCGTCGAAAAGACTTCTTCAAATGGGATTCCAAATGACATGAATTGTTTTTTTGTTTTTTAATTTAGCGCATTTTCAATGTGAAATTTGTAAATATATGTTAATATATGTGTAAAAATATTCACTAACAAAGCAAACAAAACAAAGTTTTAATTGTTTATCTTTATAAAATAGACATGAACAAAAGGAAAAAAAACAGGAAGATAATAATTAAATGGAAGAGAATAGGGAGTTAATTAAGGCTGATTAGAGTAAATTAAGGGTTTATAAGGGGTTAAATGGAGGAACATTTGTTCATCCTTTTGATCTCCAGATGAAGAAACAGAAATATACAAAAAGAAACTGTTTCTTTTTATTTTAGTGTTTCAGTGGCTGAGCAATGTTGGTAATAAACATTGCCAGCTGCTTTTTTTTTTGACAAGTCCATTTAGGCTTCATGTACACGGGACGTTTTTCAACCCCTCCTGAAAGATTTTTGACAGCTAGAAACCAGCGTCTAAGAACGGCCGTTTAACCGCGTTTACATGCCGCGTTTGTGTCTAGAAGTGTTTGAAAGAACATTTTTTCATTTTTTTTTTTTTTTCAAAATAGTCAAAAATGAAAAACTCCTGTAAACGAAATGCGGCTAAATGTGGGTTGCCGTGTTTGGCGTTTGAAATGCCTCTAAACACAGCTTCTGAACGCATTTTTTTTGGGAGGTTCCAAAAAAAGCCTCTAAACACAGCTGCCTAGAAATGACTATAAATGACCCTGTGTACATGTACTGATAAGATAACATAGCGCAGAATTCAGGAGCAGTTGAAAAAAGTGCCCCACTGCTCCTAAACGTTCCTTGAGGAGCAACAGTGTACATGAGGCCTTACTGGACTTCTTTAATACAGAAGAGACCTACTGACAGCTCAAAGATCCGAGCCTGAAAGTATCGGTTTCAGGTATTGGTGCATTTGCATGAGTACCGTTACTTGTGCAAATACTCAATATCAGTACCGATACTAGTATCGGTGCAACCCTAGTATGATTCTGGAGAAAAAAAACAATCATTTTGTTCTGGTCCCATACAAGAAAAAATTGGGAGTTTGCCTCCTTCTGAAGGTTGGAATTGACTGTTGAAAGTTGTGTATGCACAGAAAATCGTTTGATCCTACCTCAGACGAAAATGTTTGCCTGATTTTCTTAAATTGTGTACGAGCCTTTAGAATTTACTAGCCTAAGATTTTTTTTTTTTAATTGTCAAAAAAGAGGGGGAAAAAAATGTTGAAAATGCATAATCAAGAAAAAAAAAAAAAAAAAAAAGCATCTAAATGCACATGCAAAAATGCATCCCCATGCACAAGTCCCTGTAGAAATGGCTGTGTATATAAGTGGGTGAGGAAGCGACCATCGGCTGGGACTGTAAATAGAGCATCACCAGCACGCCATGGATCTCCAGAATGGGTCCAAAGCTTTATTCAGCGATCACATCGTTACGATGAATTGAAATGTTTCGGAGCCACGCAGGAGACCCCTTCATCAGGCATGTGTCACAGGGGTCCTGCATGGCACTGTAACAATGTCATCGCTGAATAAAGCTTTGATTGAGATTGATGTGAACCAGCCCGGTAAATGGTCTTTTTCCTCTGACAGATCAAGCAGTCTATGTAGTCATTGTAGTGTGTACTTTCATTGCCCATACAGACAAGGCTAAGCAATGCCGTCAGAACTGTGAGCACACACACGTTGCAGAGCCCCAACAAGTATCCGGAAACGAAGGCTTTTCTTTGGAATGTAAACAACCGGCTGCTCAATGGTTAATTTAGGGGCGTCAGATGACGTCAGAGGCTCCGTGCACTCAGGCACGATCTCCATCCTCGGACTACAGCTCTCCTCACCCGACAACTACAACTCCCATGAACAGGCGGGGCACTGCGCATGCGCCTCACCTGAGCTCCGCAGCCAGCGATGACAGGAGATACTACACCTCCCACAAGACTTAGCGCCGCGCTCATGCGCTCTGTCACAGGTCGGGCCATTTAAAAGTCGTCGTTAGGGGAAATGGCCGCGCAGCTTGGTACGTTCGCCGAAGAGAGGGACAAAGCCAAGGCAGGCCGTAAGAAGAAGCGGAGGGAAGGTTCGCCTTGTTCGGAGAAGAAGCGGAAGAAGAAGAGCGAGTTGGATGGCGGGGACGGGCCGAATGAGAAGGAGGCCAAGAAGAGGAAGCTGGCCAATGAGTCCCACCACAGCTGTCATCACCACCACCACCATCATCATCACCACAAACACCACCATCACCACCATGGCAAGGAGGAACTACCTCCCCCCGGCCTCACCAACACCACCATTATCCCGGTCCCTGCCATCAGCCCGGCCCTCCTCACCCTCACCCACATGGACAGGCCCCGGGACAAGAGCAAGAAGAAGCACCGCACCAAGAAGGAGAATGGCGGCGGGGAGACCCCCTTAAGGACTGTCAAGAAAGGTGAGAGGGGGAGGGGACGACTGTGCACATGTGTGCTGAGATACACAGGGGGGCGTGTGTTACATTCTTTATATGTATGTGTGTAAACATAGGGTGTTGGGGGGGGGGGGGGGGGGGTGTGTGTGTATATATATATATATATATATATTATTATATTATAGTGTGTGTGTGATATGGCTTGGGTACCAGGTGTGTGTGTGTGTGTGTGTGTGTGTGTGTATATATATATATATATATATATATATATATATATATATATATATATATATATATATTTAATAAATGTGTGTGTTTATGGCTTGGGCACCAGGTGTGTGTGAAGGGGATGTCTATATACCATTGGGGTGCTGTGTGTTTTTTTTTTTTTTTTTCTTTTTTTTATTGATCTGTATAAATTAGGGGTGTGTGTTTTTATATCGTATTTTTGGTGCCAGGGGTGCATATAAAAAGTTGGGGTTCTATGTTTGTATGAAATGTGTGGAGGAGGAATGTGTATATTAATTTTGGGTGCTGTTTTTGAAAAGGGGGTGTGTCTGTCTGAGGGGTACTACATTTGTAGAGAGGGGCAGGATTATTCTGTCAGGCACTGTGTATTACAGGTGTTTCCAGATGTTAGAAGAAATGGTCTTTAACCACTTCAGCTCCAGGCCTTTATTCCCAGTTCACACTGGTACAATGTGTGAAACCCTGCGATTCAGTGCCAGTTCCCGCATCGCACCTGACTCGCACACTGGTTCGCACTGAGATCTGTGAACTGCTCTGGGTGTCAATGTAACATTAATGACACCCCTGGATCACAGTGAGAACTGTCAAATGGTGCAGGAATCGCGTCGCATAGGTGTGAACACCCATGTAATCCGATTCCAGTGTGGACCAAAAAAGGGTCCTGCATCATTTGTACTTGTATGGCTGAAATCGCATCTCCATCATCGCACAAGCGTGAACCCAGCCTTACTGGCACGAACCCCCCCCCCCCCCAAAAAAAAGTGTGTGTATGTGTGTGTGTGTGTGTATATAATATATATATATATATATATATATATATATAATTTTTTTTTTTTTTTAGTGTGTGTGTGTGTGTCACACAGTATCTGCTCAGCATTTTTCAAACGCAATTTTGTTCTTTTGTTTTTTGTTTTTTTGTTTTTTTGTACAAAAAAAAAACACACTTTTTTTTTTTTTCTTTTCTTTTTCTCTTTGTAAAAGATGATGTTGCGTCAAGTAAATAGATATCCAACATGTCATTCTTTAAAATTACGCACACCTGTGCAGCTGTGAAAAAGGATGTCAATTTTACGATCCCTAGGTGACATTTTAACCACTTCGATACCGGGCACCTTCCCCCCCTTCCTGCCCAAGCCAATTTTCAGCTTAAATGAGAATTGCCCAGTCATGCTACACTCTACCCAAACAAGATTTTTATCATTGTGTTCCCACAAATAGAGCTTCCTTTTGGTGGTATTTGATCACCTCCTGGGTTTTTTTATTTTTTGCTAAACAAGTAAAAAAAAGACCAAAAAATTTGAAAAAAAAAAATTAAACATTTTTCTTTGCATTTGTTATAGAAGTTTGTAAATACGCTTTCTCCTTCACTGATGAGGTGGTACTAATATGCAGCACAGATGAGAAGGCAATGGCAGGCATTTTTAATGGACACTGATTGGCATCCCTGGTGGGCATGGGTGGCTACCCCTGGTGGGCTCTAGTGGGCATCCTTGGTGGGTCTGCACTGATAATCAATGCGCTGTTTATCAGCGCAGACCCCCCCCCCGTCAGGAGGGAGAGCAGCTGATCAGCTCTCCTCTACCTGCGTCTTGTCAGTGCGCATAGAGGAAAAAAAACAATAAATGGCACTTCCTGTTTACAATGTGATCAGCTGTTATTGTACACAGCTGATCACATGGTAAAGAGCATACGTCATAGGCTCTTTCCTGAGATCGGTGATGTGGTATGTCAGACTTTTTTTTAAATAGCTCTGCTGACATCTGGGCAAATCAGAAGTGATGTCAGGTCACCGCTTCCAGGTTACCATAGCAGAGAGCCGATCAAAGCCGATCCTGGCTTTGGTCGGCTGTCCAGCCAACTGGTGGAAGTGCCAGCTGGGTCACTCAGGTCTCCCAGGGAGATGGGAGAGCCCAAGACAGCCGCCGGAGGGGGAGAGGACATTCCCTCCCACTGCTTGTAAAAGCAATCCAGCGGCTAGTTAGCCTCTAAAATTGTTTTTGCGAGGAAGCCCACCGCCAGCTCTAAAAAAAAAAAAAAAAAAAAAAAGTGGTACCAGGGTAATGCCTGCAGCTGTGGTTAATGTAACCCTTCAGGCAGACAGCACAAATGGGATGGATAGATGGGTGTGTATGAATGGTGGGGATAATAATAATTTGATCCTCTGCAGATTTTGTAAGTTTGTAACTTTTGTAAGTTTTACAAAGAAATGAGGGGTCTATAATTTTTATCGTGTATTTTAAATGATGGAGACAGAATATCAACCAAAAATACAGAAAAAAAATGTGATACAAATGTTATAAATTGAGCTGCAGTTCAGTGAGTAAAATAAGTATTTGATCCCCCTAACAAAACATGACTTAGTACTTGGTGGAGAAACCCTTGTTGGCAATCACTGAGGTCAAACGTTTCTTGTAGTCGGTGACCAGGTTTGCACACATCTCAGGAGGGATTTTAGTTCACTCTTTACAGATCTTCTCTAAATCCTTAAAGCAGAAGTACAGCCAAAGCTTTTTTGGCTGTACTTCTCCTATGGGTCACAGGAGTGCAGTTCGTTTTGCACTCCTGTGATCCGTCTTCAGCAGAGAGCGGGCTCTCTCTGCTGATGTCAGAATCGGTCCAGGCTCCGGTGTCCTCAAGACCAGAGTTGGGATCCGCCCAGATCCCTGGACCAGCACCCGACTCAGCCTTTCAGTAAGCCGTCCCACCCCTTCCACAGCCCAGAACTCCAGTGAGTGCGGAGGGACAGAGCAGAGAGCTCCACTGACTGGCAGTCAGAAGGTCTCTGCTCATGGAGCTGTGAGAACGAGCGATTGGTTCTCAGTGTTAGAGGTACCG